>NW_024868737.1:2710-7150 GCF_013358625.1 Macadamia integrifolia | reverse complement strand
AAATTGGGAAACAGTACATGGATTAAAATCAAAATTATAATCAGATAAAGTCAACGTCCTCCAGAGAGTAGAGAATCTGCAACCAATGACGGTGGCATCCTTCCACTCCCAAGATAAGGACACCAAAAAGAGACTTCACCAATACTTTCTGAAGTCAGAGATGGCAGCTCTGGTAGTGGAATCTCTCCTTCCAAATAGCGGACAACTTGTCGCATGCATGGCCTTGCAGTAGGATCAGATTGAGAGCAAAGCAATCCAAGTTTTAACACCTTCTCCATTTCCTCCACTTCATAATTCATTTCCAATTTGGGATCCACAGCTTCAAGAATCGCACCACTGTTCCAACTTGAGATCACACATTCCACCAATTCAAGACACTCTTCTGATGCTTGTGCCTCTATAGGCCTTCTACCACAAGCGACCTCTAGCAAAAGGACTCCAAATGCAAACACGTCCACACTAGGATTTACTTTGCCGGTTCTTGCAAATTCTGGTGCAAGATAACCAAAAGTCCCCACCACATGGGTGGTTTTAGGATCCTCTCCATGACTATATAATTTTGCGAGCCCAAAATCTCCCAATCTTCCGTTCAGCTCCCCATCTAACATGACATTGCTGGACTTGATGTCTCTATGAACCACAACTTGTTCCCATTCTTCATGAAGATATAGTAACGCGGATGCCACATTTTTAATTATTTGAAATCTTTGATTCCAACTCAATTTTGTCTTTGTTGCTGTGGATTGATGATGAAAGAGGAACTTGTCTAGACTTCCATTGGGCATAAAATCGTACACTAGAAGGAGCTCTCCTTTACGTCGGCAATACCCCAAGAGTGTTACTATGTTTCGATGCTGCAGTTTACCGATGCTCCTGATCTCAGCAATGAATTCCCTCACCCCTTGTCTTGAATCATGTGATACTCTCTTCACTGCAACTTCTTTTAAAGTGGGTAATACACCTTTGTAGACTTTACCAAAGCCACCGACACCAAGAAGCTCCTTGTAATGAAATCCCTTGGTAGCAATGTAGAGATCTTTATATTTGAACCTGTAAGGTCCATATTCAAGTTCCCAATCTTCAAGAACTTCTGCAAACTTTTTCTTCCTTGCGACAATAAATCGGATGATGAAGATCGACATGAACACTAAACTAGCACCGATCACAGGAAGTCCAATGTTAAAAATTCTAGGTCTTCTTTTAGGTCCCATTCGAGGAAGCTTTGGAAGTTGGGAGAGAGCGAGTTCTTTTGCTTGGCCGTTCATCTTAAAGCTCCAACCCAACACATATTGAGGTGCTTTCATGGCAGCTGTAGATGATGAGAAGCCCACGAACATGGGATGATCTACCATGGTCTGAGAGAGATCAATGTTCAAAGACAAGAGTGGAATCGTTGGTTTTGGGACATTAATAGGAGCTAATGTCACATTGAGTTGCTTCTTTGAACCACAATATTCCACCCAAAGTTGCATAGGGTTTCCACTGTAAAGGTTAAGGCTTACCCGTCGATTTTCCTGATCACTAAAATATGATGCCGGAGCAGCTTTAATAGATCTCAAGTCGTTAATATCAATACCGATATGGTTATCATCGATATCATTAAACTGTGCATTTTGGAAGGTATCCAACTCGACTCCAACTACATGGTTGGATGAGTTGCCGAGGTTACTGGTGTTGAAGATGCCCATATAACTGGTTGACAAGGCATGAGGGAACCCTCTGGAGGGTGCGATCACGAATACGATTCCAGGACCTCCTAGTGTTTGTAACTCAGAGAACATGGCGAATACAAAAGTAGTAGAGAAGGAGATAACATTACCAGTGGAAGAATTTCTAAAGTGAATTGGCTGGGGGTAGAAGGCATGACCCACCTGTACCGATGTGGTGTTTACCAACATGAGGATACCATTATCTGTAACCTGGGCTAAACCATCCAAGCTCATGTTAACTCCTCGAAAGCCATTGTAGGTGAAACCAGCATCTTCTTGTTGTGATGCTACATATCTGCAAAGGAGAAGAAACAACAGCACGTACTTGATGAAGAACATTGTTTGTCACTTTGATTTTCCTTTGTTATCATAAGATTTAGTGGTTTAACTTCTCACTCGCCTTCAAAGAAATTTTTTAGGGAGGCCTCATTGAGTCTTCTTTCTATCAACATCCTAGTTAGATTTCTATCAAAAACGAAGAAAAAAAAGCCATTCTAGTTTGACTTCCATCAAAAACGAAGAAAGAAACATCCTAGTTTGAATGGAATTTAATTGGTTTGCTATAAAGCTGGGACTGATGAACCGGCTTCATTACTGAGAGGGGGCTGAATCAGTAGACACTAATATTTCTCCCAAAAATTACCTTGACAAATTTCACTGCAATGCAAGCACTGACAACAAATGCCCACCTGTATACACCGTTGGCTGGGGCAATCCCAATTTTACCAACTACAATTCATGCCCACTCCCGCCTACAACCGGAGATGGTCAGGCCTACCAGGAGTGTACACCCATAAACCATGGCACTTCTATCTAGACAATAAGTACACACAATCACAACACGAAATTTTACGTGGTTCGGCAATGTGCCTACTCCACTGAGCAATACCCATAAGTGGGTTTCGTATATTGCTCGATACACTACTCTTGGTTTGGTTTTTTATGATACAAAATCTAGGCTATAACCCACCACTCACAGCTACAATTGTGATCCCTAGATAGTACTAGGCATTTCAATAAACACCTTATGAGCACCCACTCCCAAGTCCCTTACAAGAAATTTCAAATAATAAAATTTAAAACTCCAACACAATCATATCCATGGCTATGCATACAACTTTATTCAACTTGCAATAGCCAAAACCAAATGGAGTTTTAGAAACTTTACCTAAGTGAAAAAGTCACTTGAGCAAATCCACCATCAACACCATTTTTCCATCCAATATAGCTTCAAAGCATCTAAAGAACCAAATTGAAATGATTAAGGCAATCTCCAATGTCCCTAATGCATAGGCTTAGCTTCACCTTCAAAATCTGGGCTATATACACACCATTTGTGCATTAGGTAGCTATGGTGCCGCACCAAGTGCTGCGCACACCGACCACACCTACTAAATCAATTGCCACCATGCCAACTCCAGCCCATGTGATGCACACATCTGTACCACATCATCACCCACATCATTGAGCACAATGGCGTGATCCAAATAGGGCGTACAAATAAGCTACTTAACCAAAACCATCCAAACCATTGCACATGCTATGTTGCCAATAATGACAACAATGGCACACACTGCACCACTTACAAATGCATTCACTTACCATGATGCCAACACCAAATGTCTAACAATCTCCCCCTTTGGCATTGTTGGCAACACTCTCGCCACACTGATTTTTCTCCCCCTTTGGCAACAATACCAAAGGCTTTTGGGGAATGCAAGTGGCAGTGCTTCCCCTATCTCCATGCTACTATCGAAAATTCACCCTTCCAATCAAAGCGAAATTGAAGGATTGCAGCTTCTCCTCTTAGGCATCTTCTGGTATAACCACCTTAGTCAGGTAACCAGCCCGGATCGGTTCAGGAAACTCCTCCATGTCAGGTAGAATTTTTTTTGTCACAAATGCATAGAAATGCCCACCAATCCCCTTTGTAGGTATTCTATCACAAGCCTCCTCTACCGCCTCAGGGATCATCACATTATTCCCCTCTTCTCTAGATTCACACACCCCTGCCACCCCCATCTCAGTCGGATGGGAAACATGATCCACCGATGGTAATCTAGGACTTCATAAATTAGTAATCAACTTTTGTTTTCCTCTATCAGGTGGCCGCCCAACCTGACATCTAGATCCGCTCACCTCTTCATCCCTTCCAGTCTCACCCATCTCCATATCCATTCATGAAATGCTATATTTCACTAAGCATCTTATCCATAATTATCTCATCCTTTCATTATCCATAATTATTTCTCTCTCTCTCTCTCTCTCTCTCTTCTCTAAACGTGGAGGAGAAAAATTCTCTCCCTCCCCACTATCCATAATTATCCCTCTCTCTTCCTAAACGTGGAGTAATAATTAGGAATCAAGTAATCATTATCTACAATTTTAATATGCCTTCCATTTACTACTTAAATTACGATTTTTTTTGGCAAAATTTACCAATTTAAATCTCTCCATAATTAATTTTATTTTAAAAGAAAATTCTCTTTCTCTCTCTCTCTCTCTCTCTCTCTCTCTCTCTCTCTCTTCCCTACATGTGGAGGAGAAAAATTCTCTCCCTCCCCACTATCCATAATTTCACACTTATCAAATTG
This sequence comes from Macadamia integrifolia, assembly GCF_013358625.1. Taxonomy (NCBI): domain Eukaryota; kingdom Viridiplantae; phylum Streptophyta; class Magnoliopsida; order Proteales; family Proteaceae; genus Macadamia; species Macadamia integrifolia. The sequence continues at coordinate 2,847 of NW_024868737.1, read as the reverse complement.
CTGCCCATTTGTAACATCAAGAGTCTCTCGCCTTCTGAAATAATTACCAAATTCTCTCATTCCCTCATCTGTTAAAGTCATGACTCTCATTCACTCCAAATTCTCTCATTCACTCCTCTCTTGAAAGTCTCCAGATG
>NW_024868737.1:0-2242 GCF_013358625.1 Macadamia integrifolia | reverse complement strand
TTTACCTCCTTTGCTTCTTGGCCTATTAGGGCATGTGAATTCATCCCACTGGCAGCCCTTGGTATATTATCTCCAGAAGGCTATTCAGAAGAACTAAATGCTCATTCTGTCAGTAATGCACTTCCCCATCCACATGGAAGCAAATACTCACTCAATGTTTGAAGTTTTTAAAATTGCAAGAAGAGATTCCTCTTTTTTTTTTTTTTTTGGGTGGGGTGGGGGTTGGTGGGGGGTTTATAAATAATTGAAAGTTGATCGGGTGCATTGTGATAAAGGAACTTTTGATATGATATACAATACATCAACAAGAATGAGGTAAACTGTATCACCATAAAAATTAATTCAAATGCCTTGTTATTATATCTTGCAAATGGAAATGGATAAGGCTCTTATTGAAAGAAAGGAAAAAAAAATCCCTCCCTACCTCCTCTCTTGCTATGACATCGACAAAAGAAGTAATAGATCATGGCCTCCAAGAAAAACCAGATATTCCTTAAAAGAGATTGTGCTCATTATGCTTTCACTGTAATTGAATGTTTCTCATTTTGAGTCTTTGACCCCCTTTGGATTTTTAGGTTGAGGCTGACTCTGCTCAACTTGCATCTTTGCCTTGGCAACGATAATTGAACAGTGAAGAACTTGTTGCATCAGAGTTCACTCTAACTATTCAAGAGATAATGTGTATGGTACTTCTAATACTTTTTAGTGCATCTTAAGTAATTGTTTCTTGTTATTGCTAGAATTTTGTTTCTGTAATATATACTTCACAAATAAATGTCGCAAATTAATTTTTTACATGACTGTCTATAGTTATTTTCTTATTGTTTCTTGTATTATGTGTAAACACAAATCCATGGGTTTGCTACATGAAGCAGCTCCTGAAAACACAATATCTGTGAAATTTGCTTCCTACTTATTGATTCATTTTCTATCATTTTTATCAGTGATGGAAAATCTAGCAGAGAAGCTCTGCCAAGTGATTGTTTTTAAAGGGGGGACACTTCCTATGACACCCTGATTGCATTTGTGGTCCTACTAAATCTATTGGGTAAATTAGCATGGAAATCAAGTAGAAGCCTAATTAATTAGTAGGAAAAAAGTGTAACCAAAATAAGCTGAACAAAATTTTCTTTCTTGACTTTCCCACCGTTTATGGAAAAGATAGGAGAAAGATAATTAGAGATTATTAATAAAAACACAGAACACAAAATAAGGAGATTGAAGTAGAACAACTTGAAAGTCAAAATACATTCTTACTACTTGTGCCACATAACAAAATACAACATGTGCATTTGCACGTGCAAGTATTATGTTATATATATATATATATACACACATATAACTGCCAATTGTTTTAGATAAGTAATTAAGGGTGTCAATTTGGGACTCGAATAAAAAACCATTATGGCATGATGACTTGTAATGTTACTGAATAAGACAATTATGGAAGTTGATTTGGGCCCGATTATTAAATAGGAAAATATGGTTCTGAGATAGCAAATTAACTTTTCTTGATTTCTTAGAAGCAAACCCTTTAGGCCCTTAGCTTCTTAATAACCCTTGGAAATCATTCCACTTACCAAGTGACAGAATATAATATTGTATCCCTAACATCTTATAAGTGGAGAAAAAGTGCATAATATAAATAAAGGAAGAAGGTTCTTTGAACAAGCATCATAGAGAAGCACATCAAAATTAGTGTGGTAAAAAGTCTCATTTATTAGAGGGCAGCGAGATCATTTTATGCAAGAAAGAGAGAGAGGGTGCTAGCATACCCTATATCAGTAGCTCAACGAATCTTTTCCCATAAATTATTTTGAGAAAAACTTTACTTTTTTGGTAAAACCTATACTTAGGCTGCATTTGGTGGTCATTTAGTTCCAGAAACAACGTTTCGTCTCAAAAACAAAATTTTGAGTTTTTGTATGAAAATGCCATTTTAAAACAGAAAAATGATATTTAGTGAACCTGTTTCGGGAATGATTACCCTAGTTGTTCACCCCTTTTTTTTTTTTTTTTTTTTTTTTTTTTGGAACGAAACTGGAATGACGGAACAAGGTTTCATTGTTCCATCATTTTGCGTTTCTAGCATTTTTTTCCCCTTTTCGTTTCAAAAAACCGAAAAACACTAAGTTGGCACCAAACACTTTATTCCATTTTTTTGTTCCCATAGAACGGAAAATAATCAGATTTGTTGTTTGGATAACTACCAAATGCAACCTTAGTGAAATGTTACACTTCA
>NW_024868736.1:0-66190 GCF_013358625.1 Macadamia integrifolia | reverse complement strand
AACAATTCAATTCAATGTTACAATTTACATCTATTTCACTAAAATTTTTAAATGTAAAAGAAGTTGTTTCATACAAAATTAGAAAACATAAGAAAATTGTTTAAACCGAAACCATTTACAAATGGTTTTGGTTTTAATATATGAAACCGTTTATTAAGCGATTCGATTTTGGTTTTGCCTAAAATATCTTGGACCGAATAAAATCAAACCGTCTACACTGGAAACAAACTTATTAACAACCTTACCCTGTACAATGGTACAGTCCAAGGGTAAAATCGTAATAAAAGACTAATTTTTATTAAAAAGCATGGGTCAATCTATATGATACACTGATCCAGGCTGATCCGAATTTGTATCAGATCGTTATTAGCCTCGATCAATCCTGAGACGGATCCCAAGTTTTATAACCTTGGTATCAGCCAAGATCGATCTTTATAGCAATCCGATTTATACCAATACACTGGTAAGATATAAGGGTAAAATGGTCTATAACACCCTTTTATTTAAATAAATAAAAGAAAAGAAGAAGATAAATCTATCTGTTCCCCAACGATACCGATCCAATCTATATTAATACCAATTGAGATCGATCTGGAGTTTTAAAACCTTGCTCGGGAGGGACTAAGCCTTTTACAGTTGAAAGATAATGGAAATGGAAGAGATCTAGTGTTACACTTGTACCCAAAATTCTTAGGTGATGCACTGAAGATGGAAACCACGAGTGATCTATGGCTTGCCACGATCTATTGCTTGCAAAGAAAGAACGGCATATGATCATGCACAGAACCCTATGGGAGCCACTCCCCATCTAGACCGAGGCACCAGAGTGAATCAAGCAAAACTAACACACCAAGTTCTCCAGTCAATCACTATAGGTGGATCACTGGTGACATCAACCAGTGGTGCTATATAGTCAAAATGGGTTAATTGGCTATGGGGCGCACGACTTTGCACCTGTGGGATGTCTCTCTTTATATTGAAGAGGAAGGGATGCCTCCAATGGATGTTCCCAAGAGCTATGTCTCTTCTATAAGATATATTTGTTGACCATTCAGGCATGCTTTTTACTTGTCACACCTATTGGTCACTTAGGTGCCTATTAGGAAGAGACAAATCTCTCCAACTCACACTTTTATAAAACAAAATAAATTTTTTGAATCCTTAATTTTAAAAATATTAAAAGTTTCTAACATAATTCATGGGTCTATTGTCACAATCTTGACTTCAACAAGAACTTCGCACAAGCCCAAGGCTTAGAAGAGTCATACTGTTTAAGATCACATATTTTTACAATTTATCTTGGGTGAATATTAATGCCCTCACTCCAAGCTCATTGTATTATCATGGGAACATCGAGGAGATTCATTTTCTCCTTTGATTGTACCTCAATGTGAAATATGCTTGTACCCAAAAAAAAAACTTGAAAGAAGCAATGCTTGATTTCTTTGCTTCAATGTCCAAAGGGATTGAGGAGATTCTCTACATAAAAAATCTTCCCATTGACTTACCTCATGTAAATAGTCTCACTGTAAGTGGTATTTTCCTTCAAGTATATGCGTTTTCCATTCTTTTAACTTCAGTCGTGTAATACTTGTACATGTTCTTAATTTGGTGAAAAATTGGAATCAATTGTTTCAATATATTGTTGGATATTGGAGTTAAACCAACATATATGTCTTCTTCTTGAAGATGATGTGAACTTGGGGATTGTCTCCTAAATATGTAGATGGGAATATTCTCAAGGTTTGAAACTCTTCTTGGGTCCAACCACTATTTTTGAAATGGTTTATTTTTAGTCTGATGACATTGTCAAATCAAATCCATTATCAAAATTTTGGCAACATTGATGGTCTGTGGCACAGTGTGGCTGAGGTTTTGTCCAGTACCATGGGCTTAGATGTCAGTCTTACAACTATGGCCACAAATGCATGTTAGATGCTATGGATGCATATAGTTGCATATGGTTAGGCACACAACCCTAGTGCTATGAGCCCTTGCCAATAGGGGTCAGATATTGGCTAATCCCACTCAGTGGTATGTCGTGTAGAACTACTACGCTCGGATACGACGTACTGTATCCTGAGAGGGCACATCATGGTATAGTGTAGTATATGCATGGTTGTCAGACACATAGGGGACCGAGACTCTGACTGGGACCATGATGTCAAGGTTACTATTTAGGGGTTAGCCAGGGGACCGAGGCTCTGGCCAGGATTGGCTGGCTCTTGCCTGCAGCGAGCTTGTATTCCTGAGGCCCAACATACAGGGTAGGGAATGCCACATACGTTGCTTATAGCACTTAACCCATAGGATGAGACTTGGTAATTAGAATAAAATTAAATTAATAATTAAATCATGTGGATTTTGCATTGTAAGTTGTTGTTATGGATTTGAGATGTGGTGTGTTTAAGTGAGATGGTCATATAGACTTGAGATGTAATGTGCTTGCTTGATAATTATTATTCATGAATCTTGTATGCATGTATGTTTGCTTGCCCCACCCCTCACTAAGCATACCCGTGCTCACCGCCCATCCTTACTCATTCCTAGGTATTGAAGTTCAAGCAAAGATAGTCGGGTGATTTGTCGGAAATAAAGACACTTATAGGGAGTGCTTGTAGACAAGGACTTTGTTGTACATTGTGTATAATATTGTAATTAAGGGTAAGATGTATTTTGTGTTCTATTGTAACCTGTGGAAAATTATTAATGGGCCTATAATATTGTGCAAATCTTATGATTTTTATGTAATTTTATATATTTTTTGATTTTTTAGATGTGTTAGTTGTGGGATTGGTTATTACCTACATCCGGATCCTGGGTAATGGGCGGCTGATTGGATTGGAAATTCCAGTTCCTCATACCTGTGCCATATGGAGGCAAGGTGTACATACCTCTCCCCCCTCCCTTGGGTGAGCTACTCCCATCCCCCTCTTGGCTTTGTTGGCCCCCTCCCTTGCTTAGCTTGGAACCACTCTAGCCCCTCCCTTGCCTAGCATAGCATACCTCTAGCCCTTCCCTTGCTTAGCATAGTGCCACCCGAGCCTTAGCCGTCCAGTAGCCTTTCCCTAGCTGAAGCTCTGCCAAAGTGCCCCCCAAGCCTTAGCATTTCAGCTGCCTTTCCCTAGCCGAAGCTCTACCAAAGTGCCGACAAAATCTTAGCCTTCCAGTAGACCTTCCCTAAGCTGAAACTTTACCGAAGTGCCTCCCAAGACTTAGCCATCCAAGGAGCCTTCCCTAGCCGAAGCTCTGCAGGAATACAACTAAAGTTATAACTTTTTTATCACATTCTCCTAGCCAAAGCTTTGCCAAAATACTGGTCCATGAACTTGCTTTCCTTAGCCAGAGCCTTGCCAAAGTTCTGCTAAACACCACCTGGAAAACTACTCTTCCCTAGTTAAACCTCTATCCAAATACCAAAAAGATCACCACAGTCAACATCTCTAGAGAAAAGAAGTTGGAGGTCAAGACCACCTTCCCCTGGGCCGGGAGAATTCATAAGAAGGTCTATATCTGCATCGATTGGGGGCCCACCCCTCTTGATTGGAAGTAGGGGTTAAGCACAAGTATAATCTCTCACTTAAATTAGCATAATGTAGACCCTTTATTAACCTTGTTTTAGTGTATATATGTAATTATTTCTTTTATTAGTGTATATATGTGTGTGTGTGTGTGTGTCATAATTTAGTCATGCATGCAGTATAGGAATAATAATGAAAAATGTTCATTCTTAAGCATCTAATAGGAAAATTGATAGAATCGGGTAGATTGGGTGCCTAACGCCTTCCTAATTCTACAACCTGACACGTACTCTATTCTCTGGACAAGACCAATTTTCGGGCTCTTTTCTTAGGAATCGGGCCCACCCCGGGTCCTAGGCCCATTGTAATACCCCTGATTTTTCTTTGACTTAGTCCAACCCTGATCTGAAGTGATGAGTCAGCTCATGACGAAGTAGTCAAAGTCAATGTTTTATAATGGGTGACGTGGCAATCAAAATGTAAACTTGTTGACCAAAGTCCAAGATTCTTTGGCTTTATCACCACTCTATTTTTGGTAAGCTTTTAAATATTTTTGGACTGCAAAATTTCTTGTTTAGACTCATATCTTTTATGGTAACTATATAGTGAGGCATAACTGCTTTTTAGTTGTCGGTCACTTATAGAAACTCCTATTGCCTTACAATTACTTGCCTATTATAAACCATATTAAATTTGATATTTTATCTCCCCACCTCACATTATTTCCTTATTTGATTGATATACTTATAGTTGATTTTTAAACCACCCTACCTATTATGCGAATTCTTCAAATTCATGCAATTATGATTTGACACCTAGATTAATATCCTTTTAATTATACTAACTTAGTGATGTATTTTTTCCTTTCATTGTGAGATTCAAATCAAGGGGGCCAAATTATCAAATCAAAGGGGTAAATTGATTATCCTTTTTACCTTCCTTATAAGACTCAAATCAAGGGGGACAAATTGTATAATTAAAGGGGACATATGGGTAACACTTTTAGCATCTCCTGTTAGCCTTGCTAAGCAAATTGACAAGGGAGAAAGCTAATTGAACCTTAAAGTTTTTATTCCTTCTTTGAATTAAGAAGAGAGCTTGGGAAATAAAAAGGGAAGAGGGTAAGGTTGGCAGCCAGTCACAAAGCTGTAGATTTTGAAAAGAGAGAAGGAGAGAGAGAGAGAGAGAGAGAGAGAGAGAGAGAGAGAGAGAGAGAGTGGGACACCCCCATCTTTTTCCCCTCTCTTAGTGATTCAAGTGAAAAAAGAGAAGAAGAAGAAGAAGAAGAAGAAGAAGAAGAAGAAGAAGAGGAAGAAAGGTTCAATCTCTTCCCTTAGCTTTATTTGATTAGGAGTGAGACGTTTGTTCAAGACCTTATATCTAAAGGCTTCTCTTTTTTTTTTTGCCTTTTGTAAAAGCGGCAAGTGGTTTAAGTCACTCTCTACACATGGTTTTCCTTTTTATATAATTATTAACATGTGATATGGGAAATTAATTTGTATGTTTATATATTAAATGACTTATTTTTTTCTTTTAATTATAAATTTATTTCTCTTGAAAATTCTATCTCTTTATTAGATTTGGCATTTCACGTTTAATAAATGAAAGCATATTAGAAATTTTGATTTATATTTATTTCATTTTTTTTCACATTTGTGATTGTTATATTAAATCCCTATGTGGATTTTTGGATGATGTATGTTATCATTGAGCACATTTTGTTTGTGCGAAAACCTCTCATCGATCAAGTTCACAGTACGGTGTGAGCCATAGTATGGTACGGGACGATAGAGTGTGTTTTATGCCTTATAAGAGCTAATATTGTGATTGTAATATTTTGCATAAGGGATGGATGTGAATCAAGGTCACAGTACGGTGTGAGCCGCAGTATGGTATGGCGGCACATGCCATTCCCATATGTTGGAATTATTATTGAGATTATGAATTATATGAATGGATTAACACACTGATCAAGGTCACAGTATGGTGTGAGCCGTAGTATGGTACAGGACGGTGGTGTTAAATTTCATTGATCATGATTTGTGATATCTATTATTGTTTGATTGACTTGTTAGATTTTCTTTTATTTTCATAATAGTTCACATTTCATCTAAAAAGAAAACTTTATTTCTTTTGTTTTCAAACATGTGTAAATTGTGATTTTCGCCATATACTAAGCTTCCCCAAAAGCTTACCCCTTATAATATTTCAGATGCTGAGATTGAGATTCATGGAGAGGGAGATGAAGAGCATATTGCAGACCTATGGTCTAACAAGGATGAGGGTGGTTTTGACTTGGGTGGAGCTATTTCTAGTTTCTTGATGATCCTATTTTTCTTTAAATTTTTCTTTAAAGTCTTTAGTAAGAGGCTTATGAACCTTTAATGTCATTTCTTTTTAAACATTCCTATGGGGGAAGTGTATTTTATTTTGTTATTTAATATTTAAGACTTCTTCTGCACATTTCTATGAATTAATTACATCTTTTTATTTATTTTATTTGATTATTCTCATGGTTTGTGAAAATTCATACCGGTTCCCTAAAATGAAATCGATCTTGGACCACCAGCAACCAAACTCCTAGGCCTGATTTTGGGCTCGTTACAGTATGGTATTAGAGCAAAGTTTTAGGGAATCCATAAATCTACAAACCTATTTTAGGTAAGTAGATTTTCTCACCAATTTTGATTTATAGGGATTTTGAATATGATCCTGATTTTTAATCTTATGAGAATTTTCAAATATTACACAGCACGACCTCCCCCAAGTAGAAAAATCCTCACTTGGTTACTCGAGGCTCATAACACAAGTCACTTGTATTTTCAGAATTTTATAAAAATTTGATTTAAAAAAAAATTATGATTTTTCACATTGGTAGCAACTTCCTGGGCATATGTCCGATTTGTGATGATTTATTTGACTATTTTAGAAATTTATTTACGAGTTGAAAATTTTACTATAGTTTTAAAATTAAGTTAACAATATCTCCATAAAATTTCGTAAATATGTAAGAAAAATTTCCAGGACAAATAATTCCATGAACAGAGATATGTCCTGTTTCTGGAAAAATTATATACCAGGGAATGAAGAGGTTAGCAGTGGTATTTAGAAATTTATTTTTAGACTGAGTTTCTTACAGTAGATGCATTAATAAGTCTTATATCTATATATAAAAAAAAAGGGGTCAATTTGAGTGTGGGAAAGTTATTTTTCACTTAAAAATACAGAGATAGGTCAGAAATTGATAGAATTAAAATACTGAAAATTCACTTAAAATTCAAAATGAAAAGAGTTTTACTCAGAAGCTATCCCTGAAGCCAAGCCCTCTTAAACATAAAGTAGTTGTATCTTTACCTTCAGGAGAGATTTTAACTACCAACAAGATGTATGCATCTTGCCCTGTCCAAGTAGGAACAAAAACTCTAATGCTATACTTGGTGCTGCTCGAGATGAAAGACTTGGACGTAATTTTTGGCATGGATTGGCTATCCACTCATAGGGCAACAATATTATGTCGTGAGAAGGAAATCTTGTTTAGACCCAAAATTGGGAAAAAATTTAAATTCTCAATGGTGAAGAAAGGCAAACCAACCCCGCCTATCATTTTAGTCATGAAGGCAAGGAAGCTACTCACTCAGGGATGTCAAGGATTCTCGGTGGTGAAGAAAGGCAAACCAACCCTGGTAGAGATGAAAGACTTGGACGTAATTCTTAGAGATAGTTATGGGACTTCCCCAATGTCTTCCCAGTAGACCTCGATGGTGTACCACCAGAAAGGGAAGTTGAATTCTAAATAGATCTGATCCCCGGTATGGAACCTATCTCAAAGGCACCCTACTGGATGGCTCCAACAGAATTGAGGGAATTGAAGGAGCAACTACAAGATCTGTTAGAGAAGGGATACATCAGACCGAGTATATCACTGTGGTGTACACCAGTCCTATTCGTGAATAAGAAAGATGGGACCATACAGTTGTGTATTGACTACCATGAGCTGAATAAGGTCACGATAAAGAACAGATACCCATTGCCTATAATTGATGATCTTTTTTTATCAATTGCAAGGGGTGAGTGTATTCTCAAAAATAGATCTGTGTTCAGGGTACCATCAACTTTGAGTGAGGAAGGAAGACATACTAAAAATGGCGTTCAGAACACGCTATGAACATTATGAGTTCATGGTTACGCTGTTTAGTTTAATCAATGCACCAGCTGTGTTCATGGACCTCATGAATCGTGTCTTTCATAATTACTTGGATCATTTTTTGATAGTGTTCATCGATGACATCTTAATCTATTCCCAGAACAAGGAGGACCATGCTGAACACTTAAAGATCACACTACGGAAGTTGCGGGAGAAGAAATTATATGTCAAGCTGAGTAAGTGCGACTTCTGTCTTGATCAAGTGATGTTAATAGGTCATGTGATCTTTGGAGAGCGAATTTCAGTATATCCTGTAAAAGTCAAGGCAGTAACCGAATGGGCTATACCTACCTTAGTGACTGAGATTCGAAGCTTTTTAGGAATGGCTGGATATTACAGAAGATTTATTGAAAGCTTCTCCAGCATTGCCATACCATTAACCACTTTGAACCTAAGCACATACCTCAAATTATTGTTACGATCAGTCTAAGTGAGTCATACCTTAACAGATACTAGTGACTTAGGAGCTGTAGCAATCGAGGGAAGTGAGGAAGATAGGATTCAAGCTATGGATCTTGAGGTAACTCTTTTTTCTCTAGAGAACTATTAAATTTCGGGAAAAAATTCTTTAAGGAGGGAGGATTGTAATACCCCTGATTTTTCTTTGACTTAGTCCAACCTTGACCTGAAATGATGAGTCAGCTGATGATGAAGTAGTCAAAGTCAATGTTTGTAATGGGTGACATGGCAGTCAAAATGTAAACTTGTTGACCAAAGTCCAAGATTCTTTGGCTTTATCACCACTCTATTTTTGGTGAGTTTTAAATGTTTTTGAATTGCAAAATTCTTTTTTTAGATTCATACCTTTTATGGTAACTATGTGGTGAAGCATAACTACCTTTTTGGTTGTCGGTCACTTATAGAAACTCCTATTGCCTTACAATTACTTGTCTATTATAAACCATATTAAATATGGTATTTTATCTCACACCTCACATTATTTCCTTATTTGGTTGATATACTTATGGTTAATTTTCAAACCACTCTACCTATTAAGCTAATTATTCAAATTTATGCAATTATGATTTGACACCTAGATTGATATCTTTTTAATTATACTAACTTAGTGGTGCCTTTTTTCTCTTCCTTGTGAGATTCAAATCAAGGGGGACAAATTATCAAATCAAAGGGGTAAATTGATTATCCTTTTTCCATTCCTTATAAGACTCAAATCAAGGGGGACAAATGATTAAATCAAGGGTGGCAAATTGTATAATCAAGGGGGACATATGGGCAACACTTTTGGCATCTCCTCTTGGCCTTGCTAAGCAAATTGACTAGGGAGAAAGCTGATTGGCTCTTAAAGTTTTTATTCCCTCTTTGAATTAGGAAGAGAGCTTGAAAAATAAAAAGAGAAGAGGGTAGGTTGGCAACCTCTCACAAGTCTGCAGATTTTGAAAAGAGAGAAGAAAAGAGAGAGAGAGAGAGAGAGAGAGAGAGAGAGAGAGAGAGAGAGAGAGGGGGGGGACACCCCCATCTTTTTTTCCCTCTCTTGGTGATTCAAGTGAGAAAGAGAAGAAGAAAGGTTCAATTCCTTCCCTTAGCTTCGTTTGATGAGGAGAGAGACATTCGTTCAAGACCTTGTATCTAAAGGTTTCTTTTTTTTTGCCTTCTATGAAAGCGGTGAGTGGTTTAATTCACTCTCTACACATGATTTTTCTTTTTATATAATTATTTACATGTGATGTAGGAAATTAATTTATATGTTTGTATATTAAATGACTTATTCTTTTTTTTGGAATTGTAAATTTATTTCTCTTGAAATTTCTCTCTTTATTGGATTTGGCATTTCTCGCTTAATAAATGAAAGCATATTAGAAATTTTGATTTATATTAATTTCATTTTCCTTTTGGATTTATGATTGTTATATTATGTCCCTATGTGGATTTTTGGATGATGTATGTTATCATTGGGCATATTCTTTTGTGCAAAAACCTCACTATTGATCAAGGTCATTGTATGGTGTGAGCCGTAGTATGGTACGGGACGATAGTGTGTTTTACACCTTACAATAACCAATGGTGTGATGTAATATCTTGCATATGGGATGGATGTGGATCAAGGTCACAGTACGGTGTGACCCATAGTACAATACGGAGGCACATGCTATTCCTATAAATTGGAACTATTACTGAAATTATGAATTATGTGAATGGGCTAAAACACTGATTGAGGTCACAGTATGGTGTGAGCCGTGGTACGGTATGGGATGGTTTCATTGATTATGATTTGTGATATCTATTATTGTTTCATTGACTTGTTAGATTTTCCTTTATTTTCATAATAGTTCACATTTCATCTAAAAAAAAAACTTTATTTCTTTTGTTTTCAAACTTGTGTAAATTATGATTTCTGCCATTTACTAAACTTCCCCAAAAGCTTACCCCTTATAATACTTCAGATGATGGGATTGAGATTCATGGAGAGGGAGATGAAGAGCCTATTGCATACCTATGGTCTAACAAGGATGAGGGTGGCTTTGACTTGGGTGGAGGCTATTTCTAGTTTCTTGATGATCCTATATTTCTTTAACTTTTTTTTTTTAAAGTCTTTAGTAAGGCTTATGGACCTTTAATGTTATTTTTTTTAAACCGTTCTATGGGGGAAGTGTCTTTTATTTTGTTATTTAATATTTAAGACTTCCACTACACATTTCTATGAATTAATTACATATTTTTATTTATTTTATTTGATTATTCCCATGGTCTATAGAAATCCACATCAGTTCATTCCCTAAAATGAAATTGATCTTGCACTGCCAACGACCAAACTCCTAGACTGGATTTTGGGGTCGTCACACCCATAATCCTAGGTGGTGACTCCAAACCCCTTTTGCATGATCACAATTCCCCACATTGGACCATCATCAACCGAAGAAGGACATACCTCCAAACCACTCTGCTCGAGAGAGAAAGAGCGAAGCCCTACGAAATAGGCCCCCACATATCCCCGAGCAATGATACGATGGTGCGGGGCCCACGGAGGCACACATCGGAAGAGAAAGTTATATAGAGAGAAAAGAGGAGAGAGGGCCAAACAAGGAGAAATTCCGGCCGCTAACCTCACACCGGTTACTATTGTCTCTGATCATGATTCCTGGTTTACTTCTAAATTCTGGTAAAGTGTATAGAAAGCAATGGGGACCAAGTTGACTATTAGCATAACATTTCATCCACAGAGTGATGACCAGTCAGAAAGAATAATTCAAATCTTAGAAGATATGTTAAGAGCATGTGCTATAGATATGAGTTATAGTTGGGATGAGCATGTGCCATTGATTGAGTTTGCATATAATAATAGTTACCAAACAACTATCGGTATGGCACCATTTGAAGCTTTGTATGGAAAGAAGTGCAGGACCCCTTTGTATTGGAAAGCTAGATAAAGAAGAATTTTGGGGTAAGAACTAATACAAATTACCTGTGAAAAGGTAGATATGATTAGAGAGAGAATTAAAGTAGATCAATCCAGACAAAAGAGCTATGCAAATAAGAGAAGAAAGCCAAATTAAAGTAGATCAATCCAGACAAAAGTGCTATGCAAATAAGAGAAGAAAGCCACTGGAGTTTGATGTGGGCAATAAAGTCTTTTTGAAAATTTCACCAGTTGGAGGTGTCAAGAGATTTGGGAAGAGAGGAAAACTTAGCCCTAGATATGTGGGACCATTTGAGATTCTGGATCGGATTGGCCAGACAAATTTTAGATTGTCAATGCCTCCAGAATTGGAAAGGTTTCACAATGTCTTTCATGTGTTCATGTTGAAGAAGTGTGTTCCGGACCCTTCGCATGTATTGCCTACTGTGAAGTCATTGGACCTAGATGATGATCTAAGTTTTAAAGAACAACCTAAAGGGATCTTTGATAGGAAAGAATATCAACTCCGTAATCGTACCGTACCTTATGTGACAATCAAGTGGAAGAACCACCCAGAGCAAGAAGCCTCCTGGGAGAGAGAAGATAAAGTGAAGGAAAGATACCCGAAATTGTTTGGTTTATCAGGAACGTCTCACAAATTTCGAGGAAAAAATTTTTATGAGGGGGGAAATTGTAATACCCTAATATAATCACACACCCCTATTTGTGTACAGGAAAGAAGCCAGAGTAGAGGAAATCAATACTGGCTTGATTGGCAGTAGTGGAATGCCAAAAAGGGAAAAGTGACCCTACATATACCTATTTGGCCTACCAACAGTGCTGGAGGAACCAACAAGAAGTATGGGCAGACAAGTAGTTTTCAACCTACAAGGGGCTAAATATGGAAGGAAAGGCTATAGACTAATGGGGGATTGTTTTTGGCACAACTAACGGGAGAGCCTTGGGGCTACCTAGCCAGTTGGTTTGCCTGGCAGAAACAAAAATTTAAGATTTTGTGCAATTACTGTGGGGCCCACACATTTCCCTATTGTATGCCTATTTTCTCTTACATTTTAATAATGTTAGAGAAGGAGATTAATGTAGAATAAGAAGGGATTTAAATGATTGTATGTATATATATACCCTCCATCAAACAGGCCTTTAGCCAAGTTTGGTGGAGGAGGGATATAAAAGAGGTGGGGGTACCACTGAATGCTCATTTAGAGCTGTTCCTTGTCGTAAACAGCAAGAAGAAAGAAAGAAGAAGGAGAAGAAAGAAGAGAAGAGAGAGAAATAGGGGAAGAGCCATCCTACTTAAGACATACCTTGGATTGACTGTGCCCACAAATAAGTATAATCCTCTACTATGGCTTGAAATAGTGTTAGTTGGGTAAGAAATGAAATAGGTAGAAATAAATTACTCCTAAATAATTCAGTTGGGTTAGGGTTTCATTGGTTAGGTTATAAAGGATTGAATTTGAGATTGGCAATAGCTAGGGTTAATAAATGAGAATGAAACCTTGCTCCCCTGTGCTATGTTTAGTGTATACCTGTCGTAACAAAATAGGAACAAAGGTGTTCCATGAAATTTGTACAAAACTTTTTGGGAAAATATTGCTATGAACCAAGTAGGGTTAAATTTTCATTTAAACTACTTGTTAGAGAATAGAAATGACCTAAGCTAGAACCCAAATTATGATATGTAACCTGTGTGTCTTCTAAAGAGGTATGAGAAGCCTAGAGAAGGAAGCAGAATCGAATTCTGCAGAGTTTGAGGGAACCAGTGGGACTTGATCGGCCAACCGGTTATCACCACTGTATCCCGTCGGTTTTGGTTTCAGAGACTGCTTCTACTGTATAAAGGGTCAGTAGTCCTTGGATCATATTTTTATCACTGTATACATAGTACTAAACAGAGGAGGACCCTTATAGGCTGAGAATGGGAATGTCATGCTTAAAGCAAGTGGGTAGAATATCGGATTTAGTTATATATCTAATGAATTAAATATTTCGTGAAATAGGAAAAATAAATTGCAGTGAGGAAATCAAATTGAACCAAAGAGGTGAATTTTGGGGATTTGGATACCAAGGTGAGTGGGTGACCTGATCTTTTATGGAGTGTTTATTTATTTTGTTTTGGTGCCTGTACTTCTTCGTACCTCATGCATATTGATGTGTGTGTTATAAGTTTTATTTCTGTGAATACTATCCAAGAGAACTTGGAGGTGTGAGAAATGCAAGACAGGTAAGAAAGGTTACTGGTAGATATCCATTTTTACTATGTGCATGTGATGGATGGTTATGCGTCATATAGAATTGTTGGGTTAGGTATCACCACCTGAGCGCTACAACCCCTTGTCAGTAGGGAGATAGGTACTGACAAATCCCGATATGAGTGGCTACCTGATTAGCAGTACACTTCCGTGGTATGACATACTGTACCCAGAGATGGATAGCAGCAGGATACGACGTATTGTACGCTTGACTGCCCGGGTTTCTAACCTAGGGGTTAGCTGGGGAACTGAGGCTTTGACTAAGATTAGCTGACTCCTGCCTGCAACGAGCTTGTATTCTTGTGACCCAACGTATACAGTAGGGAATGCCACCTTCGTTGCGTAGCACTATACCAATGATGTAAGGTGTGGAGGATGCATTAATTACATAATTTGTACTGTGTGTGCTTGCTTGCCCCACCCCCCTCATTGAGCATGACATGCTCACCCCCTTATTTACTTCTTCTAGATGGCGAGGCCCATATTTTGTCAACCACTAGCATTGATTATTAGGCAGTGGCCATGGATCACTTGGCCTATTTTCCAGAGGATGAAGCCGAACGTGGAACCAATTGTGACTATGACGACTGTGCCTACGGAGGCCAATACTTCTGAGGAGTTGCTATATTATTGAGTATTCTTTTTGTGTATATATGTTCCACGGTTCGCACTCTTGAGGTTTAGAGTATTTTGATGTATACAGTAACTGATGGGATATCATGTTTTATTTAAATACTCTTTTGAGAGAAATGTAATATATTATGCTTATGTTTAATTAGATAACTGTAATATAAATGCATCACATAGTGACACTGGAATGATGTTTTATATTTTGTAAATGGACTGTTTATATCTCTATGAACTCTGATTTATAGCTGTGTGTTGTGATGTTATGAGCTATCCTGAGTTTAGATCCTTGGGAAATAAGCTGAATGGATCTGGTGAGGTATCCAGTGCTGCTTACCTTGGCCTAAATAAAGGCAGGGTGTGACAACAACAGTTTGCCTTTATGAGGCATGGGCAATCAGTTGGAAAATCTTCTATTGTTCGAAAAAATGGCCGTGGAGGAGGGGCTAGACTACGTGGAGGAAAGCAACCGGCAATTGAAGTGATTAGTTCACTACGTCCTTGGAGGAAAAAAGCTCAGTTGCAAGGTGGGGAGAGAACGATTGAGTTATTGCCTAACTCTATGATGCAGGGGGAGGAGGTTGATTCTAAAGCATCCGGAGATCGAAACAATTGATAAAGCAGTGAGGGAAATTTCTTTAGCTAATGTTGTAGGTCATCCGAGAGAAAGTAGTAGACTAAAGTGGGTCAGTAAAAAAAGGCTGACAAAGTGTCTTCTTCTAAATGGTAACTTATGCGAGTTCTGTTTTGGAATATAAGGGATATAAGGGATATAAAGGAGGCTACTAGTAAAAGGCCCTTAAGTGTGTTGTTGAAAGAGCACTCTCCAGATATTCTCTGTATTGTGGAGCCAATGGTAGATGTTTCAAATTTTCCTTCTTTATTTTTTAATAAATTGGGGTATGTAGCAAACTGTCTGTGTAATTCTCAAGTGGGTAGAATTTCTAATTTGTGGGTCATGTGGAAGCTCTCTCTGAGCTCTCCAACTGTTATGTCCATCTCAAATTAGAAAATTTCTTGTAATGTCCAGTGGCAATGGAGGAGAATTTGTATCTCAGATGTTCGTGCAAATTGTTTTAGAGCCATGTGCAGGTCTCTATGGATGGAGTTGGCGGGTCTTTCAGTAGGTTTGGACCCCTGGGTTGTGGTGGGGGATTTCAATTTTATTTTATATGCTCATGAAAAAATAGGGCCGGGAAGGTTTAATATGGGATCGGTAGCGGACTTAATGCGATGGTGGATGTAAACTCTCTAATAGCGGTCCCTTCGTCAAGAAGGAAGTTTACATGGTCTAATAATAGAAGAAAGGGGAGGGTTGAGACTGTCTTGGATACAAGTTTCTGTTCAAAAAGCTGGATGTTCTTTCAAGATTGCTCTCAGATGGTTTTGGAGCGTAGTGCCTCTGATCATGTTCCTTTGCTTATTGTTTTTTAGGCGATAAGCAAGCCCTATAATATCCCATTTAGAATTCATAAGTTTTGGATGGAGGATGAGTATTTTGTATCCGTAGTGGAAGATAGTTAGGCAGAGGAGGTTAGGGGATGCCCGATTTTCATTTTGTCGCAAAAGCTCAAATGTCTTAAACCAGTGTTGAGGGTTTGGGCTAGAGATGTTTTTCCAAATTTTGGTGTGGAGCTTCAGGCTACTAATCAGAAGTTGGATCTAAATCAAGGGGAGATTGAAGTTGTGGGAATTAATGATGGCTTATTTGATCGTGAGGTAGAGGCATAGACGACTTATGTTAAGTTGCTAGAAAACCATGGAAAATTATGGGTAGAAAATCACAAATCAGATGGATGAAGGATGGTGTTAAGAACTCAAAGTTTTTTCATTTGTCAACAAAAATTAAGCAAGCTAAGTAGTGAATTCGATCTCTTCAGAGAGTGGATGGTTCGGTCCTTTCTAACTAGAATTAGTCGGCCACATATGTTTTAGACTACCATGAGAACTTTCATAGAGCGGTACCCTTGGTGCAGAATCATTCCATATTGGATAGTATTCCTCTAGTTTTGGATGAATCTGATACCTCTAGGTTCGAAGAGGTTTTGACTGTTGAGGAGATTAAATTAGCTATGTGGGACCTTGATCCAGAGAGCTCTCTAGGTCTAGACGGTTTTGGTGGGGTTTTTTTTTTTGTAAGGCCTAGGAAGTTGTGAGGGATGATTTCTGTAGTGCCACTACTTTTTTTGTATTGAGGAAGATGCCGAAAGGTTTTAATAATTGCTTCATCTCCTTGATCCCAAAGGTGGAAGGTGCAAGTTCTCTAGGCAAGTTCAGACCCATTGGGTAATTTTTTTTTTTGCAAAGTTATTTCAAAAGTAATTACATCCAAACTTGCTTGCATATTGCCTCGTATGATTTCAAAGGAGTAGGGTGCATTTCAGAAGGGAAAAATAATTTCATCCAACACAAGCATGGCATTAAAGATTGCCAATCAGTTGTTTGCTACAACTCGTGGGGTTGGTATAGGGCTAAAGTTGGATGTTCAAAAAGCTTACGCTTCTCTGTCGTGGGAATTTTTTTTTGCAGTCCTAAGGAGGTTTGGGTTTAGTCAAAAATGAATTAATTGGGTTCATCAACTTTTAGTCTCTTCAAGAATCTCAATTCTTCTCAATGGCGGTCTTGTAGGTTTCTTTGGCTTGGATAGGGGTCTTCATCAGGGTGACCCCTCTCCCCCTTCTATTTATAGTCGCAGAGGAAGTTTTGTGTAGAGGCATTAAGCAGTTAGCTGAAAATTGCAAAATAAAGCCTCTCCCAGGCCCCCGTGGTGCTTATGTGCCCTGTCATCTCCTTTATGTGGACAACATCTTCATATTCATGAATGCATCCTTAAGGTATGTGTGGCATCTGAAGGTTTTTCTGGATTTATATCAACGCTTTTCTGGCAAATTTATAAATTTAGAGAAAAGTAAGTTGTTTTTTGGAAAATCAATCAGAGTAGGAAGCATCAAATTTCTCAGGTGTTAGAGATTCTAATATGTAATTTTCCTACCCGATACTTGGGAGTGAAAATTTTCAAAGGAAGAGTTAGGAAAGAAACTCTTCTTCCCCTATTGGATAAGGTATAAGGGAGGTTATTGGGCTGGAAAGGAAAACTTTTATCTATGGCGGGCAGAGTTGAGTTAGTGAGATCAGTTATTTCAAGAATTCCGGTGCACAACTTCTCCATTTATAGATGGCCATCCTCTGTGATTAAGAAAATGGAATGTTGGATGTGAAATTTCATCTGGTCAGGTGATGTGGATATTGCAAGAAAGATAACAGTCAAACGCGATGATGCGTGCAAGCCTAAACAAGAGGGTGGTCTAGGTATCAGGAAATTAAGGGATGTAAACAATGCAATATTGAGTAGATTAGCTTGGTAGATCAAGCATAAAGAATCTACTATGGGGATTTATTTCAGATCTAGATTCTTGTCAAAAGCAGGAGCTATAAGGTCCTCCTATATTTCTTCATTCATTTGGCTAGGAATTTAATTTTGTGTTAAGAAAGGAGAGATGGATTTTGAGGAATGAAAATATGATTAGATTCTAGAAGGATAGGTGGTTTGATTCTCAATCTATCGAAGAGCTATTGGCATTGGTTGTTAGCCTTTTTTCCTCTGAAGAGGGTTGTCGCTGATTTTATTGACAATGGTGCTTGGAAATTTCCTTAGGTAAGAATTTTTAAGTTAAAAATTCTGGCTCAAAATGTGATGAATAGTGCTTGTTGGAGTCTGATGCCTTCGGGGTCATTTTTAGTGAAGTTGACTTGGGAGGAAATTAGGAAAAAGAAAAATAATGTTCCTGTAGACACCCAATTTTGTCACCCTCCCCTGGCTATGATGACACATGGATCTTGGAAGTGACCTTTCGCTTTCGATCGATAGAGATGAAAATTGACCGAGGTAACTATTGCTAGGAGCATTCCATACTCACCCAAAATTCCCAAAAAACCCGCACGAGAGAAATGAAGGGCCCAATTATGATATTTCATATACAAAGAAATTCGGTCAAAGTGACCGCATAGATGCATAGTACTCAGAATTATGATTCCAACGATATAAGGTACGTCAAAATTAGACCAACGGATCTCCCATAATCATTCCCAGAAATCGCACTTTAAGTGCCCAAACCTCGCCCATACGAACACACATGCCTTGCCTTGAATGCCTAAACCCCCCCCCCCATACGAAGACCCATGCCTTGCCTTGCATGCCCAAACCCCACCTATGCGAACACCCATGCCTTGCCTTGAGTGCCCACCACCAAGTCTCGTGTGCATGCAACCAAGCCCCTTGTGCACGTAACCAAGTCCCGCATGCTCACCACCAAGCCTCACGTGCAGGCAACCAAGCCCCAAGTGCACACAACCAAGCCTCGTGCATTTCCAGCTAAGTCCCGCGCATTCCCGATTGAGTCCCACACATTCTCAACCCATTCTCGCACATTCCCGCACCCATGCAGTAACCCAGCACCACTTTCGGAGCCTCGGCACCTGTGCTGGAGCTCTTGTGGTTGTGCTAGAGCCCCAGTGGCTGTGCTGGAATTCCAGCACCCTTGCTGGACCTCCAGCAGCCTCGCCGAAGCTGTCGCACCCCTATCGTGACCTTCGCCATTCCCACCGACAATCGAAATCCCCCTTTCGATGATAGTATTGGAGAAGGAATTCGCTCTTCACCCGCTTGTGTACCCTACACTGCCCCGCTAGTGTACCTTATACCGCGGCCTCTTATTGGTCCAAAAAGGAATCTTTTCCCATGATTGGTCCAAAAAAATTACCTTTCACCCCATTGGCTATTTTTTATTACCCTTCACCCTATTGGTCCAAAATTTTTCACTTTCAACCCATTGTTGAAAAAAATTACTTTTTACCCCCATTGGTTGAGAAATTTTCTCTCTCCTCCCTATTGGTCCAAAATTCTATAAATACACCCCCTCATTTGGATTTTAGACACAAAACAACCACACCTCACTCCATAGTAGTGAAGCTCTGCCCTTTCTCCTCCCCTCCCCCTCTTGACTTTCTTCGGGTCTTTGGAGTGATCTTCGTCAAGATCCGAAATCTTGTTCGGATCTTTGAAGTGTTCTTCGAGACTTTGAAGATCTTCAATCCAAGTTCTTAGTCTGATCCAGTTTTTGCCAAAAATAGTGTGTTCTTCATCTCCCTCCTTTGAGTGCTCTTGAGTTTTACCAGAAATAGAAATCTCTCCCCCTTAAGGTTCTTCGGGTCTACGAAGAGATCTTTGTCAAGATCCAAAACTCTTGTTTGGATCTTCAAAGTGTTCTTCGAGGCTTTGGGGATCTTCAATCTATTTTTAGGTCAATCCGTTTCTTTCCAAAAATAGCAGTTCCTAGCGGAAGCTCTGTACGAGTGCCCCTAGAATCTTTCTAGAAATATTCATTCCCAGCGGAAGCTCTGTCGAAGTGCCACCTCAGCCTAACCCTCCCTTAGTTTATCCCCAGCGGAAGCTTTGTCAGAGTGCCACCTCAGCCCAACCCTCCAATAGCCTATCCCTAGTGGAAGCTCTGTCCGAGTGCCACCTTAGCCTAGTCCTCCAATAGCCTATCCCCAACAAAAGCTCTGTCCAAGTGTCACCTCAGCCAAAAGCTGGAAATAGCCTTCCCTAGCCGAAGCTCTGTCCAAACCCAAATCCAGAAGTAACCGTTCCCAGTCGGAACTCTGCCCGAATATCATCATAGTTAGCATCTCTCGAGAAAGAAAGTTAGAGGTCAAGACCATTTTCCCCTAAGCCAGGAGAATCCACAAGAAGGCCCGTACCAACATCAACCAGGGGTTCCGCCCCTCTTGACTTGAAACAGGGGTCAAGCTCAGGTATAATTTCTCTAATAGAATTAGCACAATATAGACTTTATATTAACCTTGTTTTAGTGTACATATTTGTTTAAATTCAGTCAATGTATATATGTGTGATAACTTAGCCATGTATGCAAAATAGGAATAATTGTGGAAAAGGTTCGTTTTTACTCATCTAATAGGAAGACCGATTGAACCAGGTAGATTGGGTGCCTAACACCTTCCCAATTCTACAATTTGACACTTACCCTAAATCTCTAGACCATACCAACTTTTAGGCCCTTTTCTCAGGAATTGGGCCCACCACCGAGTCCTAGGCCCATAATCTTAGGTGGCGACTCCAAACCCCTATTTGTATGATCTTGATCCCCATATTGGACCATCATCAATCCCCCATCTCAAATGATGAATTTTACACTCTGAAAAAATAGGCGTCCATGTATCTCCGAGTTGCTATATAGCAGTGCGGGGCCCGTAAGCAGAGCACACACGACACACCCCCTCCCTCACATGAAAGAGAAAAAGAGGAGAGAGGATGGGACGTAAGTTCTTTTCCCCCCAAGGGAAGAGAGATGTCTCATCATCTCTGGCTGCTACCCTTACAGTGGTGACTCTACTGAGGATAAATGTCACTCTTTTGATAATAAATGCTACCTTTAAATGCAAGATCATTTTCCACCACATTTTTTTGAAAACGTGTTTGGTAACTCTATATTTGTAATTGTATTCGTTAACCACATCATGCATCATGCTCAAAGTGAAATCATTTGGCGAGGGACTCCCTGTCATGCCCGCACCCTCAGGGAGGTCAACGCATGTCATGGAGAGTACTTTGAGAGCAAATGATAGCCGCTTCCTGTACAAGAATGGAAGGTATCATCAAATGGCGAGGATACTGTAATTGTGCCAGCACCCTCGGGGAGGTCTGCACACTTTATGACATTCTGAGATTGAATGCTTCATCAAACGGCGAGGATGTCCGTAATTGTGCCAACACCCTCGGGGAGGTCCGTACACTTTATGGCAGTCTGAGATCGAATGATGGTTCCACCTCCCCGAGGGTGCACACAATCACTTATCCACACAATCATTTATAGTTCCACCACCTCGTGGCCAATTGCTTAACCTCGTGTGAGTCACGAGTAATGGGCAAGGAAGTCACCCCCTTGATCTCATACCTACAGGTATATCAAAAGGATCATGTACCTTGTATATATAGATCTTGTCAAGGAAGCCTTGTCGGTCCTATTGCATCCACCGCATGCTCGCATTATGTAGGAAAGAGATGGAGAAGCTAGGAGTGCTACAAGCTAACTGTAGAACTTGTTTGTGGTCTTGAAAAGGAATGTTCCTATATTATATTCCCATTGTAAAGAATTGCTTTCCTAAGTGGGTTTCGGATAGAAGGTGTCCCTCTTCCTTAAGCAAAAAGTCCAGATATGTAACTCAGGGATAATCTCGTCGGAGTCACGTCAAGTCCCGAGAAGTCCCAAGAAAATCAGGAGAAAGGACACCTAGTGGGAAAAAGAGTAAGGAAAGCATGACTTTATTTCATGGAATGTCTTATGGGAATATTCTCGATAAGCCATTTATATGAATCTCCTGCTTATGACATCGAGTGGACTAACGGCATCAAACCCTATCCAGTCCCTTCATTAAGCGGACTAACTTTGGATGAATCATTGGTTGTTAATTTAGTGAATGCGTGAATAAGGGGTTGGGAATTCAAGAATCCTAAAATAATCCACTTTTGGTTCAGGCATAATTTCACACTTCAAATAGTCTTTGTAGTCCCTTTGGACACGTTAGGATAATCGGTTGACTCGCCTAAGTCCAGTGCCACCTCCGTCATCTCAAAGATTGTCTACTACCAAGTGATTATCACCTAGTTAGTATGAGTCCAAACGACTTTGAATCACCTGAACAGCTTGGGTCCATCCCGTGGAGACCTTTCAGACAAAAATGGCTGAAGTCAAGGGAGGGATAGCTCAGATATTGCATGCACTTCAGAACCTTCCTAGAGCTGATCCTAGGAGTGAGCCGGCACGAGCTACGGGAGATGTGGATCAGAATGGAGCTACAAGTTATTGTGGGAACTCTTCCCGATTTGACTCAAGAGAATCAGAGCAAGTCAGGCCAATAGGTCAAAGAGGATCTTCGCCTACCAGTCCAAATGTTCAACGAGGGGTCTATTGTATGGTCCCTCCTCCCAGGGTAATGATTGACGATGAGGAAGAGAAATTTACAGCACACATCCAAATAGAACCTCCAGAAATGGATAGAGAAAGGAAAGTCTGGGAACAATTGGGAAAGTTAGAAAATATGTTCCAAGCAAGGAAGGGTTCGGAAAGCCAAACAATGGTGTCAGATGAAATGAGTTTCTTTTCTGGGGTAAGGATTCCCAAGAAATTCAAGTGACAGACCAACAGGTTTGATGGCTCAGGAGACCCCAAAGCTCATTTCAAAGTCTTCCTCAGTATCGCCAAGTCGTGGTAGTTTGTAGACAACCAAATGGGGCAAGCCTTCATATTAACCTTATCTGGGCCAACACTAAGGTGGCTTACATAGTTGGAGTCATCCCAAATCCAGAATTGGACAATAGTGGTGAAAGCCTTCACCAAGCAATATTCATACAACACTGAAGTGGATGTGAAACGTTGGGAGCTTGAGAAATTGAGACAACAGCCTAAAGAAAGATTCACTTCCTTCTTGATGAGGTTTGGAGATAAGGCCACCAAGATGGTAGTTCGGCCTTCAGAAACAGAGTAAGTAGAGATGTTGATAGAGAACTTATCAAAGCCATATTATAATGTCCTCTACTACCAACATCTATAGACTTTTGATGCCCTAATAGCCACCGGTACATGTGTGGAGAACAAAATTCTAAGAGAGGCCGAGTATCAAGGATCCTCCCAAAAGGCAAGCAAGAACACTAGAGTTGGACAGGGAAAAGGCTCTGAAACTAATGTGGTAGGCACGGTCTAGCAGTCGATCTCATCTATCACCTCTTCACAACCCTTCGTGATACAAGCAGATGTGCCCACCCAGAAGGCTCCTCGCCCAAGAAGACAGTTTTCTGATTTGGGAATGCCGGCGACAGTAGTGTATGAAAAGCTAATGAAGCAGGGATTACTAGGGACAGTGGCTCTGAGAGTGATCAGCAACCCTCCTCCAGCTTGGTATAAGGATCATGAATATTGTGCTTACCACACTCAGAAAGGGCACACCACTGAAAGATGTATGGGTCTACAACATGCAATCCAGGATTTGGTAGACAACGGGACCATTAAAGTCAAGGTCAAGCAACCTCCCAATGTTAACACCAATCCACTTCCCGTTCATGTGAACAATCTAGATGAAGAAGCCATAGAGTGATCCCACTCAACTCATTGTATCCAGAGCTCAGAAGAATCACATGAATGCCCGTGCTTACAGGAAAATCATGAGTCAAAGGGCCAAAGTCATGAGGACTCCCAAAAGAAGAGTTATTAGAAGAAGAATCAGAAGATCGGACTCCCATTGTTCATCCTTCCTCATCAACAGAAGAATCCATCTTACCATATTACCAACCACCACCATACGTCCCACCTTCACCATATTACCAACCTCTACCATATCATTAACCTTCACCATACCATCAAAGAGGAGGAATTTCCCCATCCTATCACCCCTAATCTTCATATCCCATCTCTCACATTACATCACCTTCATACCACCCTGCCTCATATCCCTCATCACCCTCATACCAATCCCATTCTTATGGTTCGGTGACTAACCCAGAAGAAGGATGGATGGATGGGTACAATTGGAAGGATATGCTTGCACTACAAGATTTCTCAAAGATGACCTCATCAAAAGGATCAGTGAATGCTCTAGGAGAAGGTCAGGAAGGTGATCCTACTTCTCTAATTCAGCCCACTATATCTCAAGAGGATAACCCAGAGAACACATTGTAGAAGTCATAGATGACCTCCTCAGGGCAGTAATAGCATTGTTAGGAGGGGAACAAATCAAAGAGCATGCCTCCCTAATCCACATTGGGAGTGACACAGAAGATGATGATGAGTCGGGTCTGATCCAACTTCGAGCCAGTGATGTCAAGTCTAACCCTATGGAAATCTTCTGGTCTATACGCTCTGAATACTATGAGCTTTTGGATGCAGGAGAATTTGATGGTTAGGAGGAATCTGATGAAGAGCCAAGTGAGGGGGAAATCAATGAAGAAGAAGATGATGATGACGATGATGACGACAAGAGAAAAGATGAGAATGATGGAGATGACTCTAATTCTCAAGATGATGATGAGTACTAGGATTGGGATGATTACTTGGTGGCATAATGATGAAGATGATGAATCAGGATACTATTCACCCTTGGATTTGGGAGGATATTCGGTGTATGCGATTGGCAAAGATGACCCAATGATTGACCCTACAGATGCAATTTAGTCAGCATTCATGATTCACATGGAAGGAGATGAGCAGGCACCTATCTAGAAGAACCATTGCACCATTAAAGAAATAGCAACAACTTTCTTAGAATGAGAAGAAGGCCCTTTGCCACACCTCCTCATCCATCGAGCTGTCGAACCGCTCCTGAATTGGACTAGCATTGGAGAAGAATTCAAGTTTACTCATGCTATCAAGTTAACCAACCTGAATACCACTGACAAGAGCATCAAGCCCGTTGTCAAGTCTGTAGTTGAGTCTGTTGTTTATGATTTTGTATCAGCCTCCCCTCTCGAGGCGAGTCCAGAGTCTATGTATGTCTAGTCTGTTACTCCTTCTTTCATGAATGAAATTTCTAATTTTGAGTATGACTTGCCTCTTTTTTCTGATGATGACCTTAATAAATATCAAGAATCATTAAAACAATGCAAACCAAAGAAATCCCAACCCATCCACGAGGATACTCGGGTTATTAATCTAGGAACCGACCAATGACTTCGAGAGGTAAAAATTGGCACTACCCTTGATGACAAAGAAACAGAATAGGTGATTAGTCTTTTGAAGGAATTTTTCGAGGTCTTTGCTTGGTCTTATGAGGATATGCCTGGTATCGACCCTAACATCGTGCAACATCGATTGCCAACCTACCTTGGGGCAAAGCAGATAAAGCAGAAGCTTTGAAGAATGCATGTAGAATGGAGCAAAAAGATCAGAGAAGAGGTTGTAAAATAGTGAAATGCAAGGTTTCTACAAGTGGTGAAATACCCCCAATGATTGGCCAATATAGTATCAGTACCAAAGAAATATGGCAAGGTACGAATGTGCGTGGACTTCCGAGATCTTAACAAAGTAAGCCCTAAAGATGACTTCCCATTACCTCACATTGATGTATTGGTGGACAACACAGTGGGGCATGCCTTGTTATCATTTATGGATGGATTCTCGGGATACAACCAAATAAGCATGCACCCAGAGGATCGAGAGAAGACAGCCTTCACCACTCCATGGGGAACCTATTGTTACAAGGTGATGCCTTTTGGACTGAAGAACGTGGGGGCAACTTATCAGAGAGCAGCTATGGCCATATTGCATGACATGATGAACAAAGATGTGAAAGTCTATGTGGATGACATGATAGTAAAGTCAACAGGTCGACAGGGGTATATTCCAAGTGCTAAGGCGATTCTTTGAAAGAATCAAGAAGTATCAGCTAAAGTTGAGTCCTCAGAAGTATGTCTTCGGGGCAACAACAGGAAAGTTGTTAGGTTTCTTGGTGAGTGAAAGAGGCATTGAAGTCGACCCTATCAAGATCAAGGCAATTTGGGAGATGCCCACACCTTGGACTGAGAAGCAAATATGAGGATTTTTGGGTCACATCCAGTATATTAGCAGATTTATAGCTCAGTTAACTACAATTTGTGAACCTATTTTCAAGCTACTGAAGAGAGATCAACTCATGGAATGGAATGACCAATGCCAACAAGCTTTTGATAAGATCAAGGGATATCTCATGAAGCCACCAGTATTGACACCTCTGGTGGAAGGAGAACCACTCCTGTTGTACTTATTAGTAGGAGAATATTCCATGGGCTTGTTGCTAGCACAAAAAGAGATAGAAAAAGGGGGTAGAGCATGCCTTATAGTTCCTGGAGTATGAGACACGGTACACATCTTTAGAGAAAACTTGTGTTGTACTAATTTAGGCAACGAAAAGGCTACGACACAACATGGTTGCTTATCCAGTGCATTTGATCTCAAGGATGGATCCAATCAAGTACCTCTTTGAGAAACTAGCCCTGACAAGAAGGATGGCCCAATGGCTACTCTTACTATCAGAGTTTGACATCACCTATGTTACTCAGAAATCCAACAAGGGCCAAGCTATAGCTGATCATTTAGCTGCCCACCCCACAGAAGACAGAAGAGCCTTGGACAATGCCTTTCCTGATGAAGGAATCACAACAATAAAGGAAGAAAACATAGCTAATGAATGGCAGTTATTCTTTGATGGGGCAGCTCATCAAAAAGGGTGTGGCGCAGGAATGTTGTTTGTCACTCCTGATGGCCTTTACTTGCCTTCGTCATTCCGCCTCGACTTCCCCTATACCAACAATATTGCTAAACATGAAGCTTATGTGTTGGGACTAGAAACGGCCCTGACTATTGGAGTGAAAGAATGAAAATGTATAGAGATTCATACATTGTCATTTGTCAAACACAAGGAAAGTGGAAGACCAGAGATCAAAAGCTAAAGCTGTACCAAGAACATCTGGAAGAGGTGATTAAAAGCTTTGAGAAGATCTCATTCGAATACTTCCAGAGAGATAACAATAGGTTTGCTGATGCCGTCGCAACCTTGGCATCTATGGTAGAATGCAACCCTATGGCTAGGGTCAGACCATTCTTGGTAGAACAAAGAAGCAGACCCATTTATCAGAATTCAGTGAACTCTCTCACCATAGATGATCGGTCTTGGTTTGCTCACATAGTAGATTTCATCAGAGAAAGGAAGTACCCAGTTGAAGCCACTGAAAGAGAGAAGAAATTTCTAAGGAGATATGCCACCCAATTTATTCTTTAAAAGGACTTGTTATACAAGAGGTCCTATAATGGAATACAGTTGTTGTGTGTGGATGAAGAACAAGCTACAACCATCATGGAAGAAATTCATCAAGGCCTCTGTGGACCCCATATGAATGCCAAGATGCTAGCCAAGAAGATCCTCAGGCTGGGATACTATTAGAATATAATGGAAGCAGATTGTGTGGACTTTGTCAAGAAATACCACAAATGTCAGATATTTTTCAATATCATACATATCCCGCCAAGAGAGCTGCATTCGCTCAGTTCTCCTTGGCCTTTCTCCACTTGGGGCATCGATATCATTGGGAAGATCAACCCCAAAACATCCAATGGTCATGAGTTCATCTTGGTAGCCATTGATTATTTCACCAAGTGGGTAGAAGCTTAGTCATATGCGGTCCTCACATCTGCTGAGGTAGCCAAATTCATTCAAGAAAATATCATTTCCCGATATGGAGTACCTTAAAAATTGATATAAGATCAGGGATCCCATTTCTAGGGTAAGATCGATAAAATCTACACAAAGTTCGGTATCAAAAGGTATCGCTTTACCACTTATAGGCCGTAGACCAATGGGGCAGTGGAAGCAGCCAACAAAAACATCAAAGTCATCCTATAGAAAATGGTAGAAACACATAAGGATTGGGCTGATAAGTTACCCCTTGTCTTATGGGCATACCAGACTTCTGTACGATCCTCGATGGGGGTAACCCTTTCTCTTTGGTATACGGGGTTGAGGCGGTTCTACTCGTGGAAATTCTGGTACCATCTCTAAGGGTGCTTCTTGATAGTCAATTACTTGAAGAAGAGTGGGTGAAGGCCAGACATGACGAGCTCAATTTTCTTGATGAAAGACATATGAAAGCCATGGATAATTTGAAGAAATATCAACTGAGGATGGCCATGGCCTTTAACAAGAATGTGAAGCCCCGCCATTTAGAAGAGGGTGAACTTGTTCTTTGAGAACAAAGAGCCCCAATTCATGATCCAAGAGGAAAATTCTGGCCTAATTGGAGTGGCCCTTTCACTGCCAAAGAGATTTTACTAGGCAAAGCTGTGAAACTCATAGACTACAATGGCGAAGAAATACCTAGATTGGTCAACATGGATCAACTCAAGAAAGGGTGAACAGCCTGAACTACGTCAGACCTGATTCCTTTCGAGGGATACGTAGGCAACTTGACATGTACAAGTGCAGTCTCAACAACCTCAAGGCAATAAATTGGTTCCTAAATTAATAATAAAGGTATCTTTAAAGATCAACATAGTTTGTGTCCCCCAAGAATCGCCATGTGGCATGCAAGGCCATTAGGTATCTATCATTTGCCTATTGGTCCATCAATTCTTATCTAGAATTCTATCCCCTAAGAATCGCCATTTGGCGAGCAAGGCCATTAGGTATCTAGCATTCACCTATGGTCATCAAATTCTTATCTAGGGTTCTATCCCTCCAAAAAGTCACCACCCGACACCAATTTATCAAGGTCAGTTTATTCCCCATCCTTGATCTGTTAAAAGAAAAAAGGTGAACTTGATGCAACAGTGGTAAAGTTCGGTTGTGTCAGTAGTTAATGAGTAATGCCTTGAAAAATCACCACATCTTCTCTTTGCTTGTGATAACTGCAGGATAAGTCATGAGCTCCTTGGATGAGACATTGAGGAGATGGACCTTGGACATAAGCATAGTGACACTAGGATTGCTAGAATCCATGAATATGTCAATGCTCAGCCAAATTGGGTGTATTGAGCTACATCACCATCTGCTCTGAAAATGCCTTAGCGTTGGGATGTTGATCTTCATATATTTCGGTTTGGGTTGGTGGAGATCTGTCCAACTCTCGAGGAATTTTGAGTTTATAAGTTATCTCCACCTAAGGGCAAGTTGATTCAACCATATTTGAAGAAAGATCATTCAGAATAGATTCAAGAATTTTTCGGATGGGAAAAAGAGGAAATGAAACAATTCGTTAGATGTGGAAAGGTTGACATTCTTAAGGTGGATAGGAGCTTCATTCAATACCTACCACTGGGAGGAATCCATTAGCAATGGTCACAAGATGCTTGTCTACTGTGCATGATAGCTCGCTATGTTCTCTGAACTCCGGGACGTGGTGCGCCAACTGTCTTGATAGAAGTCATAAAGCAATAAAAGAAAGGAAGAGATATCATTCCTACAGTCCTTGCAGAGACATTCAAAGAATTTGAAAATCCAAAGTAGAATCAAAGATTGAAAAGTCAAATCTTTTACAGGGTTGAAAGAGCAGCCAATTTCTTTACTATAATTGACAAAGACCAGATAGCCCAGCCCGGTATGAAAGAACCCACCTGGAAGACCAGATAGCCCAGCCCAATTCGAAAGAACTCGCCTAGAAGACCAGATAACCCAGCCCAGTTCGAAAGAACCTTCCTGGAAGACCAGATAGCCCGGCCCAGTTCGAAAGAACCCGCTTGAAAGACCAAATAGCCTAGGCTGGTTCGAAAGAACCTGCCTGGAAGACCAGATAGCCTAATCCGATTTAAAAGAACTTGCTTGGAAGACCAACCAGATAGCCCAGCCCGGTTCGAAAGATCTTGCCTGGAAGACCAGATAGCCCAGCCAGGTTTGAAAGAACCCGCCTAGAAGACCAAATAGCACAGCCTGGTTCAAAAGAACCCACCTGGAAGATTAGATAGCCCAGCCCGGTTTGGAAGAACCTGCCTGGTAGACCAGATAGTCTAGATTGGCTTGAAAGACCCAGCCTGGAGACCAAATTCCCTGAACTGGCACATGTGAAGCCCAGCTAAGGAAAATCCAAGAATCAAATGTTTTTTCCTGTTGCAAGATTGGAAGAGTAGTGAATTCCTCTCTTGTAACCATTGGTCCCAGATAGTCCAGATTGGCTCGAAAGACCCAGCTTGGAGACCAAATTCCCTGAACTGGAACATGTGAAGCCCAACTAAGGAAAATCCAAGAATCAACTGTTTTTGCCTGTTGCAAGATGGGAAGAGAAGCGAATTCCTCTCTTGTAACAATTGGTCCCAGATAGTTCAGACTGGCTCGAAAGACCAAGCCTGGAGACCAAATTCCCCATACCAGCACATGTAAAGCCTGACAAAGGAAAATCCAAAGACCAAAGTACAAAAATCATTTACAGAATTGGAAGAGCAGTGAATTTCTTTCCTACAATCGGCGGCCCAGGTAAGTCCTAAACCTCAAAGTAGTTAATAGATATTACCTGTTGCATTTTCAACTTGTCATTAATGAGCAAGATGACGGCAGTTTGTGCTCCAGGTGATAAAATGTGGTAGTTCTTTTCTTTACCCTTCAGTTGTTGGCACGGGCCTCGACTAAAGAGGGGCATTCTGTAGACACCCAATTTTGTCACCCTCCCTTGGCTATGATGACACATGGATCTTGGACGCGACCTTTCGCTTCCGATCTATGGAGATGAAAATTGACTGATATAACTATTCCCTGGAGCATTCCATACTCACCCAAAATTCCCAAAAAACCCATGTGAGAGAAACAGAGGGTCTAATTGTGACATTTTATATATGAAGGAATCTGATCAAAGTGACCACACAGATGCATAGTACTCAAAATTACAATTCCAACGATATATGGTACGTCAAAATTGGACCAACGGATCTCCCACAATGATTCCTAGAAATCGCACTTTAAGTGCCCAAACCCCGTCCATACGAGCACCGATGCCTTGCCTTATATGCTCAAACCCTTCCCATGCGAACATCCATGCCTTCCTTGAGTGCCCAAACCCGCTCATGTGAGCACCCATGCCTTGCCTTGAGTGCCCACCACCAAGCCCTTGCGTGCACCTAACCAAGCCTTTGTGTGCACCCAACCAAGCCCTACGTGCACGCAACCAAGCCCCACATACCCACCACCAAGCCTTGCGTGCACTCAACCAAGCCCCACGTGCACACAACCAAGCCCTATGCATTTTTGACTGAGTCCTGTGCATTCCCGATTGAGTCCTTCCCATTTCTGATCTACTATGGAAGGCGTTGTGGGATTGTCTATATATATGTGAAATATTTGACAATAAACACCTGAGCAGAGAGCAATAGAAAGGTCAGAGTTTTTTTTCCATTGTGTAGTGTTTCTTCTTCTTCATGGCAGAGATGGTTTGGTTTAAGTATGGGGTTGAGAGAGAGGATAAGGATGAGGGGGTCAAGTGTGAGGCGGTCATGAATCATGATTCGGCAATAAAGGAAATTTTTTAGGGTTGAAACCTAACTATCCACGGAGTCCTTGCCTTTCCTTTTTCCCCTTTTGCATGGCACACATGGTTTTAGTGCACACAGTATCTGATTGGGTATCAGCCATCCCAAAAATTGATATGGTATCGATACAAGTTGGTATTAGATCATCGCCCATATCAAATAGAAATACCTTTGATTTTCCTTCAAAATAGTTTCTTAACATTTTTACCATTGATCTGTACCATTCAACCAATACGATATTAGTCAGGTAATAGATTTAGTAGCATGCAAATCCGATATTTCCTACCAAATATAAATCTCGTCGCAGTTTACCCATTGTAGATTATGGCATTGCAGTCTACATGTGAACAACACATGCACCTTGTGAAATCCTCCCCCCCCCCTAAAAAGAAAAATTAAATAAAATAAAATCACTCTTTTTCATACTAGATTTTTTTTTTGGGGTAAATAAGTTGGTAGGTGAGTATTCTATGCTAAGAACACGTGAGTTCAGTTCCTCTGAAACGTACATTCACTTGAACATACAAGTTATATAATCTCACTATTGTATCGTACTTCTTCATAAGCGACAAAAGGTCAGTGTTCAATTAGCACGAGATACACGCTCTTCTGGGCTTGACGTCGATTGAAGTTTTCAAGGCTTTGAAGGGATAGGAAATCTTCATTGTTCCAAAAAAAGAAAATTTTCAAAATTCAATTCTTCAAATCTTCACTACATTGTTTTCTCACACATTTTTTATATTAGAAAATAAAAACTAACTAAAACCCTTAACAACCTCAATCATCCATCTAATTAAGTTACTAGGAAGATTAGAAACAATATTAAACCCTAAACTTACTCTACATTGGACCAATTAAAACAAATTAGGGCTTGAGCTGGTCCTTTTTTTTTTTTCGCTAGAATATCATTTGTATATAAATTGAAAAAGAGAAATATACAAGGGATACAAGAAAGAAAACAAAATCCATGCACAAGAAAGAATGTGCCCACAAAGACTAAAGAGGGCTTGAGCTGATCCATTGAAAAAAAAAACTGAAAACTTGTCTTGAATTTTCAGAAAAATATATAAAATAATAATAAATAAAAAAAAAACCTTGAAAATTTATTGACCCAATAGTGTTTCCTACGTCCACACACATCGGAAGTCGAGTCGGGGCATGGTTAACTTTTCACAATCTAGTTCCATTTCCCATGTGTGTGAACTTACGAAACACTATCGGATAACATTATTTTTCCCTGATTAAAATCCTAAAGCTGTAACCAATTGCAATTACATATTATAACTTCTAAGATAGCATAGACTCCCCATCTGGGAGAAAACTTGTCTTCAAGTTTTAGAAATCCATGTAGCACTCGTTGATAACAAAATGTCAATTGTATAAGGAACATTCATTTCCTCATTTCTGATTGAATGAATATCAGATTTTCACTATATACAATCCAATCCAATCTGATCCATTAATAGAGTTCATGACTTTGACAAATTAATGTTGAGTAGCAAAGTAAAAATCTCCAAATAAGGATCACTAATAAACCATAGGGGGATTCTGCATGGAACTACGCTCGTTCCTCAATAAACAAAGTCATTTTCAATCTAATCTTTTGGACACATACTGCATAAGAAGATTAAAGCATATTTTTTCTTTTTTTCTACAGGAGAAAATGAACATCAAGAACATCAAACAAAAGATACAGGTTTTCATAATAGGGATGTTTTTTAGATTGTATTACTTCTCTGCCGATGGCCATGCCAAAGGTGGATTAGTAGTTCAACCTTAAATTTCAGTTTTATCTCAGATTTTTCTTGATTGAATTTCTACTCTACTGATTGCTTTGCCAAAGATGGAATAGAGGCTCAACGTTTCAGTATATTCATTGTACTATACATTCTTTCTCTTATTAAATATAGTTTACTTGCTGATTCTTAGCAAAAAAAAAAAAAAAAAAAAAAGAACATCAAACAAAAGGGAATTCTTCCAAAGCCTATTTCATAGACAAATCACTCAAACCACATTTTACATATATTTGCTTCACTACATTATATATACAAAACACAAAGAACATAACTGATCATCATACCCTAAATTTGAAAAAGTTGATAGTATCTTCCCCACAAAAAATAAAAATTAAACAAATTACAGAACGAGTAAAATGAAAAATTCAAGGAAATTCTCTTCCCATTCAGCCTGGAATGAGATTAGAAGTAGAAACCCAAAAATCCTTTGGTTCTCTCTTGTTTGGATAAAGGCCTTGCAGCCAAAGACCTCGATGTTTGGTTGGCGGTTGATGCATAGAAAGATTCCAATAGATGATATCATTGTTGGGAAGGGGATTCCTATTGTTTCCAAATGTAATCTATGTGGTTCAAATGCAGAATCTTTTAATCACACTTTTACTACCTGTAGATTCTTGGTTGCTATCTGGAAATTCCTTTTTGAGTGTCTTGGGATTTCTTGGACTGATCCATGTGATGTCTATGAGTTATCTCTTTGGTGGATTAGAAAAAGGCGGGTGTTGGTTGTCAAAGGAATGGAATGAGAGACGCCATATAGAGGATCAATGAAGTCAATTTTCTAGATTTTTTACAAAGTAAAGCGTGGTGTGCAGGATGGGGATTATTCATTATAGGGAGTGATCAAGCAGCCTATGGACTTGATATGTTGTCGCAGTCTAGGAATTTTTGCTCTTCCAAGAAAAAAAAAATGCTTGGATTGAATGTGACTCGGCGACAGTAGTCCTTGCAGTTCAAACACGATATATTCCATGGTATGCTCAATAGGATTGGATAATATGTCAGGACTTCTTAGCTTCCATATCTTGGAATATTTCTCATTGCTTTCGTGAAGCAAACAGAGTGACTGACTTTCTTGCTAGAGAGGCGGCAAAAACAAGAGAATCCACTTTAAATATATCTTTTCCACCTCGCATCATTTGTGAGCCTGCCAATGATGCTAATGCAAGACCTAGATTTCGTTTCATTTGTTCTTAGTTTTATGTTCCCTTGCAGATGGCAATGCCAAAGGTGAGGGATTTTAAATCATTTTATTTTTATTTATTTTTATTTATTTTTTTATCTCAATAAAATTTTTTCTTTAACAAAAAAAATGAAAAAAAATTGAAAAAGAGGTTGTAGAGAATTGTAGAAGGCATGTCGTTTTCTGCCACTTCATCCAATTAGTCTCCTAGATGCTTTCAAGAAACTCACCGTCAATGAACCTCAAATGACACCCCAAAATGATGCCTATATAAAACATAAAAATCTCCGATAGCTACAGTATAAAACTGTTCAACTTTTGTTTTGTCCTCACATTTTTTTATGCTAGAATGGTGGATTGGGAGATGGAAATTTCTTTGAAGACGCGATGAATCTGATAGGAACATTCATTTCCTAAGGATTTGAATTCATATCATCACATAGCCAACTTGATTTGATTGAATTTAAATTTAATACATGATTAGGTTAGTATTAGATATACGGATTCCATTCTTTTATAACATAATGGGGCTGATAATGCACATTTGACGGCCTGAAACACCTAGGCATGAATCTGAACACACAAGCAAGTACTTCAAACAGTCAGATATGTGCTATCACCTTAGCTGCGCCACAGAAGAGCTCCACTTGAAAAACACTACTTGGCCTCTATTCTATCACATAGCAAATTTATGATCCAACCACCTAACATAGTGTCATGGGAAGGATCGGTCGGGTATCGGATATATTGAAAAAAAAAAATACTAATGAAACAATGAGGATGCCAATTTTGTCCAGAATTGTATCTTCAAAAGAAGAGAATTGATTTAAAGAATTACCTTCTATTTGTAACCAAGACAGCGACAACTTCTAAATTATAATTTTATTTTTTTTATTACTCATTTTATAATTCACACACTTGTAGATGATTCTAGATTCCTAAATAAGTCATACAGAGGCAGCTGAACCTGAGGTTGAGTTGGAGATCAATGATCTCATTCCTGATCGGCAGTCACTGTTAACTGAATATCAGCCAAGCTTAAGTACTTCATTAAGCACAGCAAACCTTCAGGCCAAGACCCAAGTGTGTAGATGCGCTTCTCATTTTTTGGCCCTAAACATAATTCTGGATCATGTATTCCTTCTTACTTTTTTTTTTGGGTAGAATGTTCCTTCTGACCAGTGGGATCTTTAATCCAAGATCGAAGTCATTCCCTTTGGAAGTGTTGGCAACATGCCCAGTATGCTTATGTTTGGATAATCCGAAAAAAGATCTTAATTGGTATACTAGGCTAATAGCTCAATCCGGTAAACGAACCATCCTTTTTTTTATTTCCCAATTCAATGTTGCAATAAAAAAGTGCTAAAAGGAAGCAAGCAAAAATCGAACCAGAATTATGTATCATGTACACCATCATCCTATAATTTTTTTTTTGCTTATTTTCTTTCCTTTTTTTTTCTAATTTATTTTTCTTCTTTTTTTCTCTCTCCTAGGGACGATTTTTTTTTCTTCCTTTGACTGTGCGTGCAAAACACTTTGCTATATTATAGGAGAGAGAAGATTTGGACAATATTAAATTATAAAATGTAAATTAATAATTACAGGTAAAATATATAATTACTAAATATGATAAAAGATTTAAGTAGTTTATACAATCACATAGGGTATTGATTACAAAATTTTATTTTTAAGTGAGTGAAAAGCAGGAAATCTTCAACAAATTCTCTAAAAAAAACAACCATGAGATTCGAACTTGAGACCTCTTGGTGAGCAAGGGAATTTTGTACACCATAGCTCACCAACTAAGCTAGGTATTTGTTGTTACCAAAAACAAATATTTAATCACTTAAAGATGTGGTCCATCGATCCTTGTTGGCATTTGGAGTATTCCTTGGGAAAAATCATGTAAGACTAAACCACATTTCAGAATGCTTTCCAATCTGCGTTTCATATGTATTCTTGGAATACATTCTGGGTTTGATATGGATTCTAAAACAAGAAAATAAAGAAAAACAGGATTTCAAAATATGCTGTAAACCCAGAAAATATTCCAATAATTCATAACAAAAGTAGGATAGATGTGAAAAAAAGTTAATAGACCTTCATCCAGTCACAAGAACCATACCTTGGGGCCTCGAGGCCAAAGGCCTTGAAAATATAAAACCTGCAAAAAGAGAGTAAAACCCAAGGTAGCTCCATTCTAAATATGTAAAATGCATGTTTTACTACCCTAGATTTCACACATAAATGTGCTCATCAACAATACACAATATTTGATTATGAATTACCCTACTTATTCCATTGATAATGATAGTATATATACAAGAGGCGATAGCCCTAATCGGCTGAGATGTCTAGCTAAGAATAGCTCACATGCAATATAGACTTTCCATAAAATGATACATGTAATATAGAATTTGCTTTAGAGAGAAAGAGGAATATTGAGTTGTCCAGATTGGGATAACTCAATATTCCCTAATACACCCCCTCAAGTTGGAGAGTCAGATGATCAAATCTTCAACTTGTCTCTCATGAACTGAAAGCGAGCCGTGGGCAGCCCCTTAGTGAAATGGTTGGCCAGCTGGTCATTAGTAGAGATAAACTGAACAGAGAGGAGACGATTAACAACATGTTTGCGAACAAAGTGGAAGTTGATTTCCACAAGTTTGGTGCGAGCATGAAAGACTGGATTCACAAAGAGATAAGTCTCTCCTATATTATCACACCACATAACTGGTGGACCACAGAGAGGGAAGCCAAGCTCTTTGAACAAGCCTCAAGCCAGATAAGCTCAATAGAGGCATCAACGAGGGCTTTATATTCAGCTTCAGTGGATGAGCGCGTCACAATTTTCTACTTTTTGAAATTTCATGAAATGAGATTGGGACCTGATGAGGCAAAATATGTCCCCTTCCTTAGTACGGCTGAAGCGTGTATGCAAACCTGAACAGGACTGACCCACTACCTCGGCCCTCCATCAGGCCGTGCTGCCACCTCGGCCCTAAATCATTCTATGCTACCACCTCGGCCCTCCATTAGGTGGTGCTACCACATCAGCCCTTCATCAGGTCGTGCTTCCACCTCGGCCTTCCATCAGGCCGTGCTGTCACCTCGGCCCTCCATCAGGTCGTGCTGCCACCTCGGTATCTCATCAGGCCGTGATGCCACCTCGGCATCTCATTAAGCCGTGCTGCCACCTCGACCCTCCATCTTACCTTGCTGCTACCAGTCACCTTGGCTCGACCAACCTGTCACCTCGACTCAACACAGCCAAGTAATGCACCCAGAAATGTGCACACATCCACTTCTACATTCAAGGGACATGATCCCTGATCATGGGGGCAGGACTCTATCTACTACACATCATCAGAGGCGTCCACCCCTCTCATGACTTGCACCTCCGAGATCAATAGAGAATATTCCCAGAATATGCCCTGGAACCCAGAACATTCCCAGAATCACAGTGCCACTCCCTTTAAGGACTCTACGCCTAAAATGGACTCTCCACAAACGCCCCTCCTTCTCTCTCCATCAGCAGCCTATAAGTACCAAGGTAAGCCTCCATCATAGAGGAGGGATCACTCACTCCTTTTACTGGAAAAGCTCTCTTGAGCATCTGCTGTGGAAAGATCTGACTTAGGCATTGGAGAGTCCCCCGTCGGGTCAGTCTGGCTCTCCCTTGTCATCTCTTCTATGCAGGTTGGCTGGAGCACCAGGAACTGCAGGAAAGGTCATCCGATCAATTTTTGCCACATCAGATTGGCACCGTCTGTGGGAACAGTTACAAAAAGTCACCTTGGACCAATGCAATTAAGGAGTGAGAAGGTCGTTTCTTCTACGACAACACGAGTAAGATCCACCCGCGAGTTACCACTTGGAAGTCCCCATTCACCACCAATGGCAGAGTAGGAGAATATCCTAGCAGAGACCCCTCCACAAGGACCCCAGCTATCTCGCCATGTCCCATCATCCCGGGTAACTCACCCAAACATGGAAGAGCAAATGGAGAGCCTGCAGTTACAGGTGTTAGCGACAAACGCATTGGTGCGGGACTTCATACGTCAATTCGGCTCGACACTTCCAGTGCCATGGACTAATTCAGCTTAGCTACCTAGGCCGATTCTGGGCAGACAACTCAATGATGATTCTCCTGACAACAGTGTCACCCCTCAATCAACAACAAGGAGGGGGTCGATCAGAATGTCAAGTATTGTTGACTCGGTACCACCCCGACCCCTATCGAGGGGCGCAGGAGAGGTCCCGTTCTAGCCTAGAATGGGAGAGCTCGTCATTCCACGTGTCACCGGAGCCCAGAGACACATGATGTCCATAGATCCCCACCCCGGGTTGGAAGACATCAGTTGTCGCCTCAAAGACTCACTAGAGGCATGCGTCCACACAGAGAAGAACGAGAAAATTCTCAGAGGACAGCTCGGCGAGATTAACCCCATGGGGGTCAGGACTCGCCCACCAGACCGACTAGAGGCGCACCATGGCAAGGCCAGGATCGGCTTGGTGGTCACTAAGGCCGAGGAAGAAGCCCAAGAAGAGGTGAAAGGGCACGACAATCCCCAGATCACCGAGCTGAGGTGAGAAGGGACGACCTGGATAGCCACATCCAGTGCCTCACTGAGTGAGTAGAAGGAATGCAGAGGCAAAGGCACCCGACCGACATAACTGTAACTGTCACACCCCGTTCACACAGAACCGGGCCAGTGACCGGGTTAACACCAGTTAACCCAAACCTACCAGGATCATCTGATATAGTATCCAACCACAGCATACACACAACTAAGAAAGTGTTCATCAGTTCAGCGGAAGGCTTAAATTTACCTGTAAATATTCCCATTATACTTGATACCCAAATTGTAATACATAGTTAAGTATATGTGAGCCCGCAGGCATGATATTTACACAAAAGAATACAATTTACATATTAAGTACACAAAAGGGATCATAAAAAACTCAAAGGGTGTAGCTCAACTCAGTATCAAAAGCAGAGCTCAGCTCAGCATAAAAGGTAAAGCTTAGCTTGGTATCAAAAGGTAGGGTTCAGCTCGGTATCAGAAGAAGAGCTTAGCTCGATATCAATAGTTAAGCTCAGCTCGGCATCAGAGCTGCAGTCCCGCAGCACATCCCTTGCATGAGCAATCCATGTCGTGCTCTAATTCCTCGGGGACCCACCAATCCTCTTCAGAGAATTCAACTGTGGGGCCCGACCCGTGCTCTTCAGATTGATGACCAGCAAAATCATCTAAAAGAGGTGCACACGTGAGATGAGCTCACTAGCTCAGTAAGTGAAAAGAAGGACCACATAGCAGTCCACACAACCAATTCGCAACCATATGCACTATATGCTATGCAATTCATTTTAATCACTTCCACCTAATCAATATTACTAAGTCTTTGGTTTAGTGCTACTACAACCACAGTGCACATATACTCTGGGTACGAGCCGCGAACTCCATCCCGCGATATGCCCATAGGGCTGTCAGAGAAGGCCCACCGTGAGTACTCAAAAAAGTAAAACATGCCGACCACCGGCTCTCAACATAAAGTAAATGACATAAATTAAAGGTGCTGACTCCAGTAATTTTAAAGCAATATGATTGGCCCTCTTGAATATACCACCGGGGTTGCCGACTGTCCTAATGACTAGCCGGGCGTATGTCTAATCACCACAGTGACTCGACAACCGCGACCACTGCTTCCCCCCAAATGGTAACCCAACACCTCAACCCCTGTTGGGAAGGGTCGTAGCATGGGAAGGTGATAATCCTACACCGCATGCTCCTATATGACATAGTACGATTGTATAGTGCCTCCGCGTCCCATTCCACGGGCCACCAATGCTCTCGTTTCTAAGCCGACTACGAAATCTAGTCTATTAATGCATTATGCACAATGATGTCAACATTCATCTCATAAGCACATCATCATTTAACATTGAGAAAATAATCACAATACACATGGCATAAGATAATGTGACAATGGCTAAACTACATATAATTTGCATGATGACATGGCTAATCTAGATACAATGGGATGATGCAGGACAAGCCTTAAAATAAGGCCAAACATCCTCTCCCCACTTACCTGTAGTGTACAAGGACTCACGCTCCGTACAGGTGAGATCCGGTGCGAGAAGCGTACGTTTTGGTGAACCTAACATAAGTGAATGGGATTAGCATTTTACCATTTTGGGATCAAAACTAATAAGATCCAATGACAAAATCATGTTTAGTATCCTAAAAGAAGGTCGCATGTCCGTTTTGGGTCCATTCGGACGTAAAAATCACGTTGGGAGCCTCTCGGGTGGGTCG
Source organism: Macadamia integrifolia (assembly GCF_013358625.1). Lineage (NCBI taxonomy): Eukaryota > Viridiplantae > Streptophyta > Magnoliopsida > Proteales > Proteaceae > Macadamia > Macadamia integrifolia. Next base: position 25,860 of record NW_024868736.1, on the reverse strand, counting down.
GACAGCCCACCTGTCATGACACACCAGTCAGACCCACAGGTCATGACCGATGGGCAGGTCAGCCCGTCGGTTGGGCCCGTTGGTTGGGCCCGAGGGTCTTGCTAAGACCGACAGGTAGGGTGGCCTGTCGGTCGACCCACCGGTTGGCCCTGAGGGTCTGCCCTCTCAGGCGGGTGCCCTCAGGCGGGCCATTTGGCCCACCGGTCTTGGCGGGAAAATGCCATTTTTGCCAGAAACCTTCTCCAACCTTTGGAGAATCAAATGGGGCTCTTTCCAACCCATTCTCCATACATTTAAGGTCTCATAAGATGGTTCTAACCTAGATCTAGGTTAGATTTAAGGAATGGAGAGCCATCTTACCTTCTTTGCTCAATAACTCCTTCAAAACCTCAAAATCACTTCAAATCACCAATGCTTTTGCCAACTTTGTAAGCACTTCTTCAAATCCTTCAAAATCAACATATAGATCATCTATTAAGCCTTAGACTCATCATCTCAAGGGGGATTTATAAGACCTCAAGAAACTCTACCCAAATCAAGGGTTTTACTTGGGTATGGTGAAAGTTTAAGGAACCTAGCCTTTGCTCACCTCTAAACGTAGATCTCGTATTGGAGATCACTCTTCCAGCGTCGAAATGGGAAGATCAAGCCTCGGCACCGTTGAAATCCATCTCTTCTTCCTCTTCCTTCTCTTTTCCTCTTATTTCCCTTCTTTTCTCTCTCCTCTTTACTTTTCTCACCAAACGTCCGGGTGTCATAAATGAGAAATGGAAAACCCATAAATGCTATTTATACTTTCTAAAATAACTAAGTAACCACATGGGTGGGTCACTCAGGTGGGCAGATGCGCCCACCTGTGACCGCCCACCTGAGGGCCGAAAATTGGTCACCAAGTAAGATTTTGATGGAATTCGACTCTCAACACGAATCTCACTCTCGGCATAAGGTATAATATACGTATGCGCTTTAAGATATGGCTTACATACCTGCTTTATCCGTACATGGCCTTATGATATGTGCATGTACACGGTTTGGGCACGCCCCTCTCCTCTGGCACTGACTCGGACTTGTCTGGCCAGCCGGTGTTCAAAGTCACTCTTGCCATCATGGTCCATAAGGAACCCGCCTTAACCCTCTCCGGTTCGGGTCCTGCATGGTTAAACCGGGTCAACCGTGTAATCAGACCGGGTTTAAGAAGTAGGATATTACAGTAACTCCGGCCCATAATGCACTATCCGACGAACTGATAGATGTTGAGCTACCCTCAAATTTTGTGATACCCGTCTTCAATGGATAGGACGACACCTCAGATCCCTATGATCATCTGTTGTATTACAGCTAGGCCATGACGGTTCATGGTAGGTCAGACACCATTCTCTGTCGAGCCTTCGCAGCCTCAATAAAAGGACCAGCGCTGGTATGGATGTCGAACTTTTCACCCCGATCCATCCGCAGCTATGAAGAGTTGACAAAAGCATTCCTCAGACGTTTCCAAGCAAGTATGAAGCAGAAGCAAACTACGCAAAATGTGATGAACTTGAGGCGGGGAGCGAGAGAGACTATAGGAGAGTTCCTTGCCCGATTCACCAAGGTAACACTGGAGGTAAAAAACCTACAGGAAGGAGTGGTATATAGCACGTTGTGCAATGGGGTAATGCATCCTGATCTGGTCCAGTCTCTAGCCCTTGACTTACCAGAAACAATGCTCGAGCTGTTAAAACGATGCAATCAATACGCCAACATGGAGAAAATCCTGGCAGCCAGAGGGATAGGTCATCAGTCGGAAAAGGAGAAGAAAAGGACTCTGAGACTTAGGGACAATTCTTGTGAGCCAAAGAAGAACAGAACAGATCGGCCACTTGACATAGCTAAACCTGAGCGATATGAACTTGATCGTTCCTGAACAAACCTGCTCTCAGAGATCCAAGATCAGAAGTATTTTCACTGACCCAGGCCAATGACAGTTAAACCAGAGGAGAGGAACCTCAACCGGTATTGCTGATACCACCGAGACCATGGACATGACACTGAAGATTACAAGTCTCTGAAAATGGAAATTGATGAGCTCATCAAGGCTGGATACCTCAACAAGTATTTGAAGCAGAAATATAGTGGGAACTGGCCCGAGCCGAGGAGAGATGATGCCAGGCCGAGTCGAGATAGGGTCGAGCCATCCAAGGAACCAACCACAGACCGAGCTGACGCTTATGATAATCAGCCTGTGGGTCTAGCTATTCTAACAATCATGGGTGGACCCATGGCAAAATCAGTCAGAAAATCCGAAGCCCATGTGCGATTCGTATGCGTCATGGAACAGCCTGTCAAAGCCCTCAGAATGGATCCACTCATTACGTTCTTTGACAGAGATCTGGAAGAGTTGAACTGGCCTCACAACGACGCTGTCGTAGTTCAATTAGTGGTGGCAAACCACCCCTTCCACAGGTTCCTAGTGGACACAGGAGCCTCTGTTGACCTCATGTCCTACGAAGCCTTCACAAAACTAGGGTTTGGCACTGGGACCCTAAAGCCAGCTCCAGGATCCTTATACGGATTTTCAGGCACATTAGCAGAACTGGAAGGAGTTGTAGATTTGCCCGTAACCATCGGACAGGGAGCTCAGACAGCCACTACCATGGTTTCTTTTATGGTTGCCAAGATTGCCTCACCCTACAAGGCAATCCTTGGCCGACCTGGTCTCAATGGCCTTGGGGCAATTGTGTCCACTAAGCACATGAAAGTCAAATTCCTTGCCAGCAATGGAGTTAGTGAATGCAAGTCTAGCCAGAAGGAATCCTGGGAATGCTATGCAAACTTCATAAAATATGTCAAGAAACCATGCTCGGGCCTAGCATGTACGGTAGAAATTGTTGATTACCGAGATGAAAGCCTCCTGACCCGAGCCGAGCTAGTACAACAGTTGCTTATTGTCCCAATCACTGAGGCCAGTAGACAGTTTTATCAGTAGATTGCACTGAAATCTCATCGATTGGGTGTTAGTCTTATAGATTTTACATTATCAGTACCTTAGCTTCCATATCTCAGTTATTCAATTTTATTCACAGAGCGGATTAGATTCTATTTTGAAGCAATGTATTTGTCCCAAGTGCATACCACACATCAATATACTATGAAGCTTCTCCCAAATATCTGGCTCTTCTAAGGAAACAAATACCTTAACAACTAAGGCATAAAGACGGGCTACAGCTCGGCAGCATCTAAGACCGAGCTACAGCTCAGCATCATCTAAGACTGAGGTATAAGCTCAGTAGCATCTAAGACCGTGCATAAGCTCAGCACCTCAAGCCCTTACGCATAAGGCATGCAAGCTCGAGGCCCAACTCAGCACCTTAAGCCCTTACGCACTAAGGCATATAAGCCCGAGCCTCGGCTCGACACCTCAAGCCTTTACGCACTAAAGCATGCAAGTCCGAGCCTAGCTCGGCATGCACTAAGGCATGCAGACCAAGCACGGCTCGACACCTCAAGCCCTTACACATTAAGGCACGGAAGCCAAAGCACAGCTCAACACTTTAAGACCTTATGCATTAATTCATGTAAGCCCAAGCTCTGGCATGGCACTTTAAGACCTTACGCATTAAGGTATGTAAGCCCGAGCACGGCTCGGCACCTTAAGACCTTACGCAATAAAGCATGCAAGCCCCAGCCTCGACTTGGCACCACAAAAGACCTTAATGCAAGGCACATCAAAAGATCGAGCCCCAACTCAGCACCCCTATGGCTAGTCCCAGGCTTGGCACCTCAAGAGCTCATAAGCTAGACATGGAAGATCAATTCCGAGCTCAGATAGGGAATGGAGCCACACTCAGACAGCTGTACTGGTCCTTATTCTTCCAAAAGTTACTCATTTCGAGTTGGCTCAAAGTACAAGAAAATAAAGAAAGAAGCACAAGAATGCTAAGAGATGACATCAAAACAAATTTTTCATTCATAAAAAAAGGGGAAAAAATCCTCAAAGTACATCACTCTCGAAGGAGACATCTACATAAAAAAATATATATACAAGGCTAATCTCGGGGAGCTAATCCATGGGCCTAGCTCTTCACTTGGCTATCCTTCGAGTCGGATCACCTCTTCACCAAAGTCGATCTAGCCGCAGAGCTGCACCAAAGTAGCAGGGATGGAAACACGCTACTCATAGTCCGTCAGATCGTAGCCTGGCATCTTGCTCAAGATGAACCGGATGGTATCATACGAGCCAACCTGAAACGAAACAATGTTAATGTCAACAAACTTCTGACAAGCCTAGGGGTTCAGCCACCTCTTTGACCTCCAGCTCGGCCTGGTGTTGCCTTTCCAGCTTGTGAACCCTAGCTGCAAGCTCCTCCACCTTGCGAGCGCCCTGAGTCTCAAACAACTCATCTTAGAGAGCATCATTCTCCTTCATCAAGTTGCTGTTGGCATTGAGCTGCTTAGCAACCTCCTGTTCCAGCTCTCCAGTTATCAATCCGACATCATTGGCACGGACCTTCTCAGATCAGGCCATTTTCTTCTCAACCTCCAGCTAGCCTGTGATCTTGTGCGGCTCCCCATGAAGGTGCTTTGCCTCCTTTGCCTTTGAACAAGCGACAATCATGTCCTCGTACCATTGAGCAGCCTCGTCTGAGAAAGTGAAGCAACGCGTTTTGCATCGAATTAAATGCTCTAGCAGATCAATTCAAACTGCTAGAGCAGGGGGTTGGTGATGAGGAAAAATATGCCCCCTTCCTCAACATGGCTAAAGCGTGTATGCAAATTTGAATAGGACTGACCCACTACCTTGGCCCTCCATTAGGCCATGCTGCCACATCGGCGCTTCATCAGGCCGTGCTTCCACCTTGGCCCTCCATCAGGCTGTGCTGCCACCTCGGCCCTCCATCAGGCCGTGCTACCAGTCACCTTGGCTCGACCAACCTGTCACCTTGGCTCGGCATAGTCAAGTAATGCACCCAGAAACATGCACACATCCTGTAATACCCTACTTCTTAAACCCGGTCTGATTACCCGGTTGACCCGATTTAACCATATAGGACCTATACCGGAGAGAGTTAAGTCGGGTTCTTTATGGACTATGATGGCAAGGGTGACCTTAAACACCGGCTGGCCCGACAAGTTTGAGCCAATGCCAAAAGAGACGGGGGTACCCAAGCCATGTATATGCACCTATCATAAGGCCATATACGGATAAAGCAGGTATGTAGCCGTATCTTAAGGCACATACGTATATTACATCTTATGACAAGAGTGAGATTCGTGCCGAGGCCCAAATTCTATCAAAATCCCACTTGTTGGCCAAGTTTTGGGCCTCAGGTGGGTGGACAGGTGGGCGCATCCACCCACCTGAGTGACCCACCCATGTGAATTACTTAGTTATTTAAGAAGTATATATAGCATTTATGTTTTTCTTTTCTTTTCTCATTTATGACACTCGGATTTTGGTGAGAAGAGTAAAGAGGAGAGAGAAAAGAAGGGAAAGAAGAAGAGAAGAGAAGAGAAGGAAGAGAAAAAAGAGATGGATTTCAGCGGCACCGATGCTTGATCTTTCCATTCCGATGCCAAAAGAGTGATCTCCAACACTAGATCTACGTTTAGAGGTGAGCAAAGGCTGGGTTCCTTAAACTTTCACTATACCCAAGTAAAACCCTTGATTTGGGTAGGGTTTCTTGAGATCTTGTAAATCCCCCTTGAAATGATGAATCTAAGGTTTAATAGATGATTTATGTGTTGATTTTCAAGGATTTGAAGAAGTATTTATAAGATTGGAAAAGCTTTATGGATTTGAAGTGATTTTGGGGGTTTTAAAGGTGTTCTTGAGCAAAGAAGGTAAGATGGCTTCCCATTCCTTAAATCTAACCTAGATCTAGGTTAGAACCATCTTATGAGACCTTGAATGAGTGAAGAATGGGTTTGGAAAAGCCCCATTTGAACCCCCAAAGGTTGGGGAAAGTTTAGAAAAAAATGGTGTTTCCCGCCAAAACCGGTGGGCCATTTGGCCTGCCTGTGGGCACCCACTTGAGAGGGCAGGGCCCTCGGGCACAACCAGAGGGCCCAACCGGTGGGCCGACCAGTAGGCCACCCTGCCTGCCGGTCTTAATAGGACCCTCAGGCCCAACCGGCGGGTCAGACTGGAGGCCGACTGGTGGGTCAACCTACCCGCCGGTCCAGATCGGTGAGTCTGACTGGTGGGTCAGACAGGTGGGATGTCCGACCCACCCGAGAGGCTCCGAACGTGATTTTTACGTTCGATTTTACCCAAAACGGACGTGTGACCTTCTTTTAGGATTCTAAACATGATCTTGTCATTGGATCGTGTTAATCTTGATTCCAAAATGGTGAAATGCTAACCCCGCTCACTCATGATAGGTTCACCAAATCCCACGCTTCTCGCACCAGATCTCACCCGTACCGACCGTGAGTCCTTGTACACTATAGGTAAGTGGGGAGAGGATGTTTGGCCTTGTTTCAAGGCATTGTTTGGCATTCATTTAATCGTATCTAGTCTAGCTATGTCATCATGAAAATGCTATGTAGATTAGTCATCCTCACATGGTTATGCATGGGTGTTGTGTTTATTTTCTAAATGCCAAGTGATAATATGCTTCTGTGATGAATGTGGACATCATTGTGCATGATGCATTAATAGACTAGATGCCATAGTCGGCTTGGAAACGAGTGCATTGGTGGCCCGTGGTATGGGACGCGGTGGCACTATGCAATCGTACTATTGTCATATAGGAGCATTCGGTTTAGGATTATCATCTTCCTGTGCTACGACCCTTCCCAACAGGGGTTAAGGTGTTGGGTTACCATTTGGGGGGAAGCAGTGGTCGCGTTTGTTGGGTCACTGTGGCGGTTAGACATTACGCCCGACTGGTCATTAGGACAGTCGGCAACCCCGGTGGTATATTCAAGAGGGCCAATCGTACTGCTTTTAAATTGTTGGAGTCAGCACCTTTAAATTCTGTCATTTATTTTATGTTGAGAGCCAATGGTCGGTATGTTTTTACTTTTTCGAGTACTCACGGTGGGCCTTCTCCGATAGCCCTATGGGCGTATCGCGGGATGGAGTTCGCGGCTCGTACCGGGAGCATACGTGCACTGTGGTTGTAGTAGCACTAAACCAAAGACTTAGTAATGTTGCTTAGGTGGATGTGATTTAAAATGTATTGCATAGCATATAGTGCATATGGTTGTGATTTGTTGTGTGGACTGCTGTGTGGTCCATCTTTCCACTTACTGAGCTAGTGAGCTCATCCCACATGTGCACCTCTTTTAGATGATTTTACAGGTCATCCATCTGAAGAGCACGGGGCGAGTCCCACAGTTGAGTTCCCTGAAGAGGACTGGTGGGCCCCTAAGGAGTTAGAGCACGACACTGATTGCTCGTGCGAGAGTTGTGCTGCGGGACCGCAGTTCTGATACCGAGCTGAGCTCCACTTTTGATGCCGAGCTGAGCTCTACCTTGTGATGCCGAGCTGGGCTCAACCTTTGATACCGAGCTGAGCTCTAAGCTTTAATACTGAGCCGAGCTGAGCTGTACACTCTGATTTTTGATGATTCCTTTTGTGTACTTGATATGTGAATTGTACTTTTATTGTGTATATATCATGCCTTCAGGCCCACATGTATTTAACTATTGTAACATAATTCGAGTATCAAGTATTATGGGAATAATCACAGGTAAACCAAGTCTTCCACTGAACTGATGAGCTCTTTCTTAGTTGTGTGTATGTTGTGGTGAAATACTGTATCAGATGATCCTTGCAGGTTTGGGTTAACCGGTGTTAACCCGGTCACTGGCCCGGTTCTGTATGAACGGGGTGTGACACATCCACTCCTACATTCAAGGGACATAATCCCTAATCATGGGGGCAAGACTCTATCCACTACACATCATCAGAGGTGTCCACCCCTCTCATGACTTGCACCTCCGAGATCAATGGAAAATATTCCCAAAATATACCCTGGAACCTGGAATATTCCCAGAATCACAGTGTCACTCCCCTCAAGGACTTTATGCCTAAACTGGACTCTCCACAAATGCCCATCCTTCTCTCTCCATCAGCAGCCTATAAATACCAAGGTAAGCCTCCATCATAGAGGAGGGATCACTCACTCCTTTTACTGGAAAAGCTCTCTTAAGCATCTATTGTGGAAAGATCTGACTTAGGCATCGGGGAGAGTCCCCTGTCGGGTCAGCCTGGCTCTCCCTTGTCATCTCTTCTGTGCAGGTCGGCTAGAGCACCAAGAACTGCAGGGAAGGTCATCCGGTCAATTTTTGCCGCATCATGACCTAAGTAGATCGCATAACTCAATATTCCCTGATAGTATGGAGATGATAAGACGACGAGGGCGAGCAGATGCATCACAGTGTTTCACCTAAGAAATCCATGAACCTAATAGTGTTTTTTTATTGTTATTGGTGAGGACGACATGGTCAAAGAGGTAACCCTAGGTTGAAATACACTTCCTCCAGCTGCTTCAATTGTCAACAATCCATGGTTGTTCCCTACTTGTTACCAACAAAAGGAGAGAGAGACATCATTTATGATTTATTTTATTTTTCATTTTTTCAATAAAGTATACTCTTATTCATTTGAAGGCCAATGATATAGTTGAAGAAGCCATTGAGTGTTGAGGCCACACTTGATTTCTAAGGGGAAAGTATATTTATTACATGTAAGAAATCTTGAATCTGGTGTTGGAGCTTCTTTTTTCTCCCTTCTTTTGAGTTAATAAATGCATTTTCTCTTTCTCCTTAGAGGGTTATTGAATGTCATATCGACACACATACACATACACACACACACACACACACACACATATATATATATATATATATAGAGAGAGAGAGAGAAGATAAGTTCCAATTGAAAAATCATTAATTGGATAAAATAAAATAGGCAAACCTCTTTTAATCTTCTGGTAAACTGTTGATCCGATTTGTACACACATCCTCTGTATCCGTGATTAACTGAAATGGAGTGATCCTTATCATTTTCATGAACAACACTATTTACTGACTAAATTGAGCAATGAATTCTTTACTAAAAAAATTAAAAATAAATATTAAAATAGAAAATTGAGCACCGATTTACCATGGGTTGAATGAGATAACACTTTGAAATTATAAAGCAAGAGAGGTGCTCTTTGTATGAGAAAATCCACATCAACAATGACTAAGATGGACCAATTAATAGAATGCTTTGGCCCAATTATCTGCAAAACAACAGTAATATAGTAAGTCATTCTAAAAACAAGAAGTGAATCTCCCATCATGCACAGATACCAACACATAACTATTGAATTGAATTCAATGGGCACTCTAAATTGCAATTATAGGATAAAAGTAGAATTTGTCACACCCCATTTCCAGTAGATCCAACTTACCATTAGGAATATCGATGGTGTGAGTAAGACACGTACCTGTCTTACAAACTTACCAGGATCTCTGATAGCAGTACCTTAACATTTTCACAATCTCGCATCCTAAACCAAAACATAAGCAGTGGAATCAGAGTATAATAGCGGAATCATAAATAAAAAGGGAAAATGTCTAATGATACTATAATAGCGATAACCAAGTTATTCTGTTACATTCATCCATGACATATAATATAATCTCAAAAAAATAATATACAATCCACAGTTATACCCAAAGTATCAAAATATGATGTACAATCTCACGGTGCGGTGTAAGCACATTCCTGATCGTGCTCCTTCGCTTTTAGCATCCACCAGTCACTCACACCATACTCTGACCCATAAGATACTGGGTCACCCACCATTGGCACCATGGTACCTGCATCATCTTTTAAAAAAGGGTGTATACGTGGGGTGAGCTTTCCAACTCGCTCAGTGAGGGGTGCGGTCAAGCACATCCAAGCAAGACAATAGCAGTAATAATTTATGATGCATGATTGCGAAAATTAAACACATAGTCCATGTTGCTCTTGATGCAGTTCATTTATTATTGGTAGGTTATGAATTTCTATGACTAATAACATGTGAGTTCAGTTCCTTTGAAATATACGTTCAATTACACATATAAGTCATATAATGACATTTGTCTCATTATTGTATCTTACTTTTTCATAAAAGACAAAAGGTCGGTGGTCAGATAGCATGAGATACAAGCTCTTCTACACTTTATGTCGACAGAACTTTTCAAGGCTTTGAAGGTGCAAGAAATCTTTATGGCTTCAAAGAAAGAAAATTCTCAAAATTCAATTCATCAAATCTTCACTACATTGTTCTCCCAAACATTTTTTTATATTAAAAGAAAAAAAAAAACTAAGTAAAAGACTTAACAACCTCAATCATCCATCTAATTAAATTACTAGGGCTAAGATTAAAATCAATATTATACCTAAACTTACTTCGTGTTGGACCAATTAAAGCAAATCAGTGCTTGGGCTGATAAATTGAAGGAAAAAAAAAACTTGAAAACTAATATATCTACCCTATAGTGTTCCCTATGACCATAGGAAGTGGAGCTAGGGCATGAGTGTCTTAACACAATTTAGTTCCATTTCCCATGTGTGTGAGCATATAAAACATTATCGGATAGCTTTCTTTTTCCCTAACTAAAATCCTAAAGCTATAACCAATTACAATTACATATTATAACTTCTAAGCTATTGCATAGACACCCCAGTTGGGAAAAAACTTGTTTTCAGGTTTTTGAAATTAATCTAGCACTCATTGACAACCAAATGTGCATTGTATAAGGAAGATTCATTTCCTCATTTCTGATTGGGTGAGTAACATTTTCACTATATACAATCCAATCCAATCTGATCCATTAATAGAGTTAATGACTTTAACAAAAATGCATTATGCGTACAAATAGGCTAAGTGGAGGAGAAAATGGTTACCTCAAGAGCTACATAGCAGCACATACAAGACCTAGTATTCCATTCACTGGTCTCAACCTCACATAGCAAAATCCACCAGAAGATTTGTTACCTAACAGTTCAATTTTAAAAATTAAATCAGAGCATGGATTAGTTTACACAACCATAGAATAAAAAAATATATGATAATACCACTCAGAAACATAGTGCACAAATAAACTTATGCATCTACATATAAACCAGACAAGCTAAGAGCCTATGCAATGCAGAATAATAATAGTAATCTCATCTAGTAAATAACTTTATTTGGGTTCATGGGTTTGAAGTATTATTTTAGTATGAAATTGATATGGGATATTTAAACCAAAAAATTAGAAGTAATTAAATAAAATTTGTTCCATAAAAGGTAAGCAAGCATTCAAGTAAATTTTTGTAACACCCCGGCCCCATTAACCTTGCACAATATTGTCCTCTTTGGCCCACAGGCCTCAAGGCTTTAAAATGCGTTGTGCCATATTAAGGAGGCTAAAGGTTATTAACTAGTCTAGGAATCTCTCCCTATGTGATATGGGATAAAAGTTTGCACACCCTCACCGATCTCCCAAATCCCCTGGTACTTGTCATATTCTTGGTGGGGACACCTCATCAATCTCTCAGGCGGGTCCAGTACTTGCCATATTCTTGGGTTTCCCAAACTTATTCTTTTCGACACAGTATCCCCGTTGTGGCCCCACACACTGTCGAGGTCTACTCTGATACATTTGTAATACCCCGGCCCCATTAACCTTGCACAATATTGTCCTCTTTGGCCTATGGACCTCAAAGCTTTAAAAAGCATTATGCCATGTTAAGGAGGCTAGAGGTTAGTAATTCAATGTTAGGTGAAAGCCCCAAGGGTCCTTGATCGAGCTAGCCCAGTGGTGGAGAAAAATTAAAAATATCAGTTGTAAGGAGGCGTGGAAGATGGGGTTGGCAATAGTTCTCGATCACCTATGGAGGGAGAGAAACAATAGAAGATTTGACTGCCGAGGCCACCTTCCCAGATTTATGTTTCTAATGGTGGTTGAAGACATTGAAAGAAATAATCCTAAAACCAAGGAAGAGATCAAATCCACATCGGATTTGATGTGCTGTAGGTGCCTTGGGCTGCCTATCCAAGGTGCAATTCACAGAGATATTCTGGAAGTCTTTTAGTATAAACCATCTATGAACTGGGTTAAATTAAACTTCGATGGTAGCTCTCTGGGGAACCCAGGTTGTGCAAGAGCAGGCGGCATCTTTCAGGATTACTCGGTTAAAGTAATGGGCAACTACAAAATATTCATGGGCGTGACAGGGGTCCTTCAAGCTTAAGTGGAGGGTTTAATGGAAGGGTTGATGCATGCTAAAGTCATGGGAATCAAGCAGCTATGGGTGTAATCAGACTTGAGCGCGGTTGTTGCAGCATTTCATTAAAAGAATATTCATTGGTTTGCTCTTTTGAGGTGGCTATTTCTTCAACCCTACCTGTGTAGTATCATCTAGAAAATCTCTCATAATTATAGAGAAGGGAACACAATTGTGGATTACCTGGCAAGAGATGCAGCCAAGATTGGTATTTCGGAAGATAATGTAGTTTTTCCCCCTCAAATCTCGGATTTCTTATCAAGGGACTCTGAGGGGAGACCTCACTACCATTTCTAATTTTATGCACTTCCTTCCATTCTGTTGATGGCAATGCCGAAGGTGGGAGGGTAGGAATGGCTTGAGTGGTTTGTTTGTACTTCTGAATTGGTTTTTCTTTTTTTCCTTTGCCTTATCCTTAATGAAATAAATATTTAGTAAAAAAAAAACTAGTCCATGAATCTCTCTCTACGCGATGTGGGACTAAAGTTGGTCACCCTCACCAATCTTCCAAGCCCCCTGGTACTTGCAGTATTCTTGGTGGGGACACCTCACCGATCTCCCAGGCGGGTCCGGTACTTGTCGTATTCTTGTGTCTCACAAACTTCCCCCCTTTCGGCACAACATCCCATCTATGGGCCCACACGCTGTCGGGGTCTACTCTGATACCATTTGTAACACCCCGGCCTCATTAACCTTGCACAATATTGTCCTCTTTGGCCCGTGGGCCTCAAAGCTTTAGAGGGAGACTGGGGTTGGTCGCATTGGGATAGGTTCAGGTAAGAAAGCCACAAAAAGGGATGTTAACAACTCTAAGAGACCGGCCGGCACTGGTAGAGGGCTCTCTTTGTGAAGGATAGGTAGCACTGGCATGCAACTATATAGTAGAACGATCTACATGTCTCATCTCCCATGAAAGAACATCAGTCAAGACTAGAATAAGGAAGAATCTACAGGAAATACTCAAGAAAAGGCAACATACCACTGGACCATTGGGGCCAAGAGGGGTGCACACTATCTCCTCCTCCAAGAAGGCTCTATAATCCCTATCTGGATCAAGAAAGGAGTCCTCCCATACTCCGTTAGCCAAGTACTTTATTTTATCTTCAAGGACAATCTCTGGACAATGCATAGTGGATGGAGGAAGACTAGGAGAAGGACGTGAATCGATGTCTGACCACTAGGGTACTACTCTCTCTCCCAAGTACTAGGCATGGCCCCACAGGCCCTGGAAAAGGACTTGATTCTTAGACAGTTGAAGAACCCAGTCGACTCTCTCAGAATCGAAAAACAATAGGTCATGGAATGGTCTCCAAGTAGCCTGCAAAACCTAGGAAGGGTAAGTACAGCACCAGGTGAATAGAATTTCAATATCAGACATAGCATACCTCAGTGAGATCATTCAAAAGAGAATGAGCAATGGTCCTCGAAGGATGACTTCAGGCCCGGACCACCTGGTTATCTAGCCGTTTTGTGGCCAAGGGGAAGAGGATGTCTCAGGACCCTCAGTTTAGGGGCTATGGTTCCCAAATGTTCAAAACACCAGGGTTGTTTTAAGAAATCAAAGTAAGAAAGTGCAGACCAAATGACTGAAAGAAAATAGATATGAGAAGGAAAGTCACCTGAATGATGTAGCCTGCCCCCTTGAGGCCCCTATCCCCATAGGACAGTAGGTTTAGGGATCGCAGGAGATATGCATTGGTGACCCCGCCCCAATCCCAGGTATCTACTATGCGAAGATTGTTGAGGAAGAACACCAGGCGGATATCTACTCCCCCTTGGAGGTCACTAAAGAGGCATTGGCTCATGGAAAGTAGAAGGAAGGAATGTGCTATCTAAGACATGTTGTCTGGATTCTCCCCCAAGCTAACTTTCCACCATCGGGCACTAATCCCCCCTAGGTAGATGCACGTCTGGCTAGCTTTAATGGGGATACCGGTCAGATCTGCGAACTCCTTGATAGTCAGGAATCCTGTGGTTAGGGTCATGGTTCTACCCCCAAATGGAATGCCCGTCATGGCATAGAAGCACATAGGTATAATGGTAATCTCACCAGTAGGAAGGTAGAAAGTGTGTGTACTTGGCCACCACCGCTCCATTAGGGCCCCCACTAATGTCAGATTAAACTTTTGGGTCTCTACAAGGGTCAGCCGGCATAGATAGGTATCATCAACCATCTCCTTCACCCTATGAGGGAGCATCCTATTCTACGATTGAACCATGTTTGGGTGGTTATAGGAGGACAAGGTAGGTGGTTCCTTCCCCTCACGCTAATGGAAACAATAAATAAATAATAAAAGAAAAGAAGCAGTAAAAACAATACAAAACAAGAATAAAAGATGATCAAAATAAGGAATGAAATGTAAAGACTTACCCAGAAACCCCATATGGAGTTGCAGATATGATTCTGGTTGTTGTGAAGGGTTTGCCCAGAATACCATTCGGCCCGGCCCTCATCCCTGGGGAAAAGACTGCTGCAACTCTCGAGCTAGAAATCTCCCAGAGTCTTCCTCTTCCTCCTTTCAGCCATATTTTTAGAAATTACAAAAAGCCCCTGAAACATTTAAAAATTGTAAAAAGCCCCGAAAAGAGTCCTAATTTACATGAAAGCCTGCGAGAATGTCAAATTCTCCTAATAGCTCCTCCCTCAAGAACAAGATGAATGTCTTCAAGAACTCCAAGAGCAAAATGAAGAACACCAAGAACAAGATGAATAACTTCAAGAACTCCAAGAGCAAAATAAAGAACATTAAGAACAAGAGGAAAAACTTCAAGAAAAACCAGAGGGTTCTAAGAACTCACTTCACTCAGAAAAGTTAGAATAAAGAATGAACAAGGGAGGGGACTCATTTTATATAAAAATTTGTCCAAAAAAAAAGAAAAGTTAAGATTCCAGATCAAGCATCAAGAATCAAAAGATTCCAAATCAACATCAAGAATCAAAATCAAGAATCAAATTATGAACAAAAAATCAAGAATCAAGGAAAAATCAAGAAAATACATGATTGACCCGGCCCCAGATGGTTCAATCTCATTACCCCAATCCCAGATAGCCCAGCCCGATTCAAAAGAACCCGCCTGGAAGACCAGATAGCTCAACCCGATTTGAAAGAACCTGCCTAGAAGACCAGATAGCCCAACCCGATTTGAAAGAACCCACCTGGAAGACCAAATTTATTTATTTATTGCAAGATTGGAAGAACAGAGAATTTCTCTCTTGTAACCATCAGTCCCAGATAGTCCAGATTGGCTTGAAAGACCTAGCCCGGAGACCATATTTCCCCGAACTGGGACATTCAAAGCCCAGCTAAGGAAGAATCAGGATCGAAGTACTAACCTTTTTTTGTAGGATTGGAAGAGTAGCGAATTCCTTTCCACAATTGGCAGCCCCAAATAAGTCCTCAACTTCAAAGTAAGTAGGAGATATTAACTATTGCATTTTTCAACTCCGTCGTAACTAAGCAAAATGACGGCAGTACATGGTCCGGGTGATAAAATGTGGTCATTCTTTTCTTTGCCCTTTGGCCGTTGGCATAGGCCTTGGCCAAAGAGGGGAATTCTGTGGACACCCAATTTTGTCACCCTCCTCTGGCTATAATGAAATATGGATCTTGGATGCGACTTCCGACTTCTAACCGACAGAGATGCTGATGGAAACATTTCCCTACCTAAAACCCTGGAAATCTCCATGCGGGAGAGAGGATGGTCTAATTTTGACTTTTTATATATGAAGGAATTTGGTCAAGATGGCCATACAAATGAATAGTTCTCAAAAATATGATTCCGATGATATATGATACGCCAAAATTGGATCGACGGATCTCTGGCAATCATTCCCAAAAAATCATGTTTTTCTACAAGCATATCACACCTTCCCGCACATATGCCGTGTGCATGGACAGTCCCATTGGAAACCTAAAAAAATCCCTCACCTAACCCAAACACCCTAAATTTCATCCCCTACCTACCCAGATAACCCCAAAACACTCCCGGGTCTGAAACCCAACAAATCCCCGCACGGGAGGGAAGGGTCTAATTTTGACTTTTCATATATAAAGGAATCTAGTCAAGATGACCGTATAGATGGATAGTGCTCGAAAATACAATTCCGATGATATATGGTATGCCAAAATTAGACTGACGGATCTCCGGCAATCATTCCTGGAAAATTAGGTTTTTCAAGCACATGTCGCACACATCGGCCACCCAACCAGCCGGCCCAGCCAGCCCAGCCAGCCCAACCAAGCCAACCAGCCCAGCCAAGCCTAGCCTAGCAGTATAATTGTGCACGGGCCTGCCGCACACCTGTGCATGGGCCTACAACACCATATGCGCGGCCCTACCGCATGCTGTGCACGGGCCTTTAGCACATTGTGCACGGGCCAACCACACACTGTGCAGCATGCGGTGGGCCCATGCATGGGCCAACCGCAAGCTGTGCAGCATGCGCATGCATGGGCATACCGCAAGCTGTACGTGGGCCTACCGTACGCTGTGTGTGGGCTTCCTGCACACTATACGTAGCCCTGCCGCAAAGTGTGCAGGCCCCAGCCGCACACCGTGCACATTGTGCCCGCACACCCTGCACACCTGGCCTGAACACCATGCACATCACCTGCACACCATGCACACTGTGCCCTCACACCATGCATACATGGCCCGCACACCGTGCACATTGCTCGCACACCCACGCATTCGCTCACCTGTGACATCACCTACACCCCCGGTAAAACTTTCTTTTTCCTCCCGCTTTTTCAAAAACTACCTTTTCCGACAAAACTTTCTCTCTCCTCCTGCTTTTCTGAAAATTGGCTTTTCCGATAAAACCTTCTCTCTCCCTCCTCTTTTTCAAAAACTTCCTTTTTCGGCAAAGCTTTCTCTCTCCCCCTGCTTTTTCGAAAACTACCTTTTTCAAAAAAACTCTCTCCTCCCTCTTTTAGAAAATTTGCCTTGTCTGGGAAGACCTTCTCTCTCCTCTCTTTTTTGAAAATTGCCTTTTTTGACAAAACTTTCTCTCTCCTCTCATTTTTCTGAAAACTATCTTTTTGGTAAGACCTTCTCTCCTCTCGCTTTTCCAAAAATTATCTTTTTCGACACAACTTTCTGTCCCCCCACTTTTCCAAAAACTCTTTTCCAAAAGAACTCTCTCTCCTCCTGCTTTTTCGAAAACTACCTTTTCTGACAAAACCTACTCTCTCCTCTCGCTTTTCCAAAAGCTACCTTTTCTGATAAAACCTTCTCTCTCCTCCCAGTTTTTTGAAAATTACCTTTTTCGACAAAACTTTCCTCTCCTCCTGCTTTTTGGAAAACTACTTTTTTCGTAAAAACTTTCTCTCTCCTCTCGCTTTTCTAAAAATTACCTTTTCTGGAAAAACCTTCTCTCTTCCCGTTTTCCAAAAACTATCTTTTCTAGAAAAAACTTTCTCTCTCCTCTTGCTTTTCTGAAAACTATATTTTTTGAAATTTCTCTATCCTCCCGCTTTTCCAAAAATTGTCTTTTCTATTAAAACTCTCTCTACTCCTATTTTTTCAAAAACTATCCTTTCCAAACTTTCTCTCTCTGGTTTTCCAAAAATCACCTTTTTCTAAGCTAAAATTTCTCTCTCCTCCCATTTTTTTTTTCTGAAAACCCCCTTTTGTTCACTGGACGAAAGCCCTTCCCACCCATTTTTACCTTCAACCCCCCTTTTACCCATTGGACAAAAATCCTATCTCTTCACTTTAGGTAAGAGCCCCCCTTTCGTCCACTAGATAAAGGGATTCCCCCTCTCTTACTTGGTTGAAAAAAACTATAAATAGCCCCCTCTCCCTTAGAAAAGGAGACCAACAAACACCTAAATCCCCTTTCAGAGTGAAATTTTCCTCCCCTCCCCCCTTTTGATTTTCTTCTGATCTTTGGAGCGATCTTCGTCAAGATCCGAAAACTCATTCAGATCTTCGGAGTGTTCTTCGAGATCTTGAAGATCTTCAATCTAAAGTCCTAGTTAGATCTAGTTTTTAGCCAAAAATAGTATGTTCTTGAGCCACCTCCCTTGAGTGTTCTTGAGTGTTCTTGAGCTTTCTTGAGCGTTTTTTAGATAGAACCCCCCCTTTTTTTTTAGTTTCTTCAGGTCTACGAAGAGATCTTTGTTAAGATCTGAAACTCTGTTTAGATCTTCAAAGTGTTCTTCGAGACTTTGGAGTTCTTCAATCCATTCTTAGGTAAGCCCATTTTTTCTTTCAGAAATAGGCTTTCCTAGCCGAACCTCTATCCAAATGTCTTTGAAATCTTTCCAAAAATAGCCATTCCCTACAGAAGCTCTATCGAAATGCCACCTCAGCCTAGCCCTCCCTTAGCCTATCCCCAGTGGAAGCTCTGCCAGGGTGCCACCTCATCTAAACCTAAAAATAGCCTTCCCTAGCTGAAGCTCTATCTGAATCTGAATCCAAAAATGATCATTCCTAGCTAGAACTCTATCCAGATGCCATCATAATCAACATCTCTCAAGAAAGGAAGTTGGAGGTCAAGACCATCTTTCCTTGGGCCAGGAGAATCCAAAATACAGTCCGAGCCGATACCAATCAGAGGCCCACCCCTCTTGACCCAAAATAGGGGTCAAATTCAGGTATAATCTCTCTCCTTATTCAAGGATAATGTAGACATCTAATAATCCTTGTTTTAGTGTATATAATAGTTTGAATTCAATTAATGTATATATGTGTGATAACTTAGTCACACATGTGGAATAATAATAATTATGGAAAATGTTCGTTCTAAAGCATCTAGCAAGTAGACCGGTTGAACCAGGCAGATTGGGTATTTAACACCTTTCCAACTCTGTAACCTGATACTTACCCTAAATCTCTAGAGCAGACCAAGTTTAAGGCCTTTTTTTCAAGAATCGGGCCCACCCCTGGGTCCTAGGCCCATAACCTTGGGTGGTGACTCCAAACCCCATTTGTATGATCCCGATCCCCGAATTGGACCATCATCAAAACCTCCATCTCAAATGATAAATTTTATACCTTTATGAAATAGGCCTTCACATATCTCCAAGTGGTGATACAATGGTGCAGGGCCCACAAGTGAAGCACATATGACACGAACCCCTCCCCCCTCGCCATAAAGGTGAAGGGAGAGAGAGGAGAGAGGGCGGGGATCCATCTCTGACCACTACCCTCATAGTGGGCATTCATATGATTCTTTTGAGCTCTAGGTACAATGAGTTGAGTAGGGTCACTCTCTACAGTTTCTTCATCCAGATTGTTCACATGATCGGGGAGTGGATTGGTATTGATAATGGGAGGCTGTTTGATCTTGACCTCAATCGTTCTATAGTCTACCAAGTTCTGAATTGCATGTTGTAAATCCAAACATCTTTCAGTATTATGCCCCTTTTGAGTGTGGTAGGCACAATACACATGATCCCTATACCAAGCTGGAGGAGGGTTGCTAATTACTCTTGGAGCCACTATCCCTAGCAATCCTTACTTCTTTAACTTCCCATATGAGGCCATTACGGGCATTCTCAGATAAAAAAATTACCTTATTTTAGAAGCCTTTTGGATGGGTGCATCTGCTTGTATCATGAATGGTTGTGAAGAAGTGGCTAGTGAAACTAACTGTTGAACTACACTTACCATATTAGTTTCTAAACCCTTTCCCCGTCCAACTCAGGTTTTCTTGCTTGCATCTTGGGAGGATCCTTGATACTGGGCCTCTCTCAGAATTCTATTCTCCACCCATGTGCTAGTGGATAACATAGCATCAAAAGTTTACAAATGCTGATAGTAAAAAACATCATAATAGGGCTTTGATAAGTTCTCTATTAACATCTCTACCTGCTCTGGTTCTAAAGGCCTATCTGCCATCTTGGCAGCCATGTCTCTAAATCTCATCAAGAAGGTAGTGAATCCTTCCTTAGGCTGCTATCTCAAAGTCTCAATCTCTCGATGTTTCACATCCACCTCAGTATTATATGAGTATTGTTTGGTGAATACCTTCACTACCATCGTCCAATTTTGAGTTTATGATGACTCTAACTGTGTGAGGCACCTCAGTGCTGGTCTTGATAAGGTTAACATTAAGTTGCCACGACTTGGTGATGTTGAGGAAAACCTTGAGATGAGCCTTGGGGTCTCCTGACCCATCAAATCTATTAGTCTGCCATTTAAATTTTTTTGGAATTCTTGCTCCCAAGAAGAAACTCATTTCCTCAGAATCCACTGCTTGGCCTTCTGAGCCTTTTCCTGCTCGAATCATATTCTCCAACTTCTTTAATTGCTCTCTGAGCTTTCTTTCTTTCTCCGTCTCAGGAGGCTCAAAGTGGATGTATGCTACAAATTCCTCTTCTTCATCTTTGATCACTATCCTAGGAGGGACCCTGGAATAGGCCCCTCGTTGACCATTCATCTGGGTAGGTGAAGATCCTCTCTGACCTGTTGGCCGGACATGCTCTGGTTCCCCTGAGTCAACTTGGGAAGAATTCCCATGATGACCTGTAACTCTATTCTGGTCTACATCTCCTATTATCGATGCTAGCTCATTCATGGGATTAGCTCTGGGAGGGTTCTAAAGTGTATGTAAATCTAAGCTATCCCTCTTTTGACTTCAGCCATCTCTGTCTGCAAGGTCCCCACAGGATGGACCCAGGCCTGTTCGGGTGTTTCCATGTTTGGTGGATCCATGATTTCTGGGTTGTAATCACCTGGTAGTGGACAACCTCGAAGAGATGACAGAGGTGATTTTGGATTTAGGCGAGTCAGCCGATTACCCTGATGCATCCAAAGGGACCGTGGCAAATACTTGAGATGTGAAATTGTGCCTGAACCAAAAGTGGTTTATTTTAGGATTCTTGAATTCCCAACCCCTTGTTTGTGCATCCATCAAATTAATAACCTATGATTCATCCAAAGTCAGTTCGCTAAATGGTGGGGGATGGATAGGGTTTGATGCCCCTGGTCCACCCAATGTCATGAGCGGGAAGTTCATACAAATGGCTTGTTGAGAATATTCCCATAAGATATTCCATGTAGTAAAGTCATGCTTTCCTTACTCTTTTTCCAACTAGGTATCCTTCCTCCTGATTTTTCTCAGGACTTCTCAAGACTTGATGTGACTCTGACGGGATTGCCCCTGAGTCACATATCTGGACTTCTTGGGACTTTTCCAATCTAGGAAAGCAATTCTTTATAATGGGAATATAGTGTAGGAACCTTCCTTTTCAAGACCGCAAACAAGTTCTACAGTTAGCTTATGACGCTTCTAGCTTCTTAATTTATTTTCTGTATAATGTGAGCATGTGGTGGATGCAATAGGATTGACAAGGCTTCCTTAACAGGATCTATATACGCATGGTATGTGATCCTTTTGATATACCCATAGGTACGAGATCAAGGGGGTGACTTTTTTCCCATTACTCATGACTACACATAAGGTTAAGCAATTGGCCATAGGGCAGTCGAACCGTGAGGGATTGTATGTAAAAGTGTAAAGTAGGGTAACCATCATTCGATCTCATAATGCCATAAAGTACTCGGACCTCCCTGAGGGTACTAGTACAAATATGGACATCCTTATCGTTTGATAACGTATTCGATCTCAGAATGCTATAAAGTGCATGGACCTCCCCGAGGGTGCTGGCACAAATACAACATCCTCGTTGTTTGATGATACCTTTCATTCTTGTATAGGAAGTGGGTATCATTTGCTCTCAGAGTGCTCTCCATGACATGCATTGACCTCCCTGAGGGTGCGGGCATAGCAGGGAGTCCCTCGCCAAATGGTTTCACTTCGAGCATGATGCATGATGTGGTTAGCAAATACAATTACAAACATGGGGTTAGCCAAACACGTTTTCAAACAAATGTGGTGGAAAATGTTCTTGCATTTAAAGGTAGCATCTAGTATTGGAAGCCTGACATTTATCCCCAGTGGAGTCACCATTGTGAGGGTAGCGACTGGAGAAGAATGAACTATGCATCCCCATCCTCTCTCCTCTCTCTCTCTTCACCTTCAAGTGAGGGGGAGGGGTTCGAGTCGTGTGTGCTTCACTTGCAGGCCTCGCACTACTGTATTGCCACTTGGAGATACATGGAGGCCTATTTCACAAAAGTGTAAAATTTATCATTTGAGATGGAAGTTTTGATGATGGTCCAATTCGGGGATCGGGATCATACATATAGGGTTTAGAGTCGCCACCTAGGGTTATGGGCCTAGGACCCGGGGGTGGGTCCGATTCCTGAGAAAAGGGCCCAAAATTTGGTCTGTTCTAGGGATTTAGAGGAAGTGTCAGGTTAAAGAGTTGGAAAGGTGTTAAGCACCTCATTTGCCTGGTTCAACCAGTCTTCTTACTAGATGCTTGAGAACGAACATTTTTCATAATTATTACTTTTTCACATGTATGGCTAAGTTATCACACATATATACATTAATTGAATTAAAACTATTATATACACTAAAACAAGGCTTATCAGATATCTACATTATGCTTAAATGAGGAGAGATATTATACCTAAATTTGACACCTATTTTGGGTTAAGAGAGATGGGCTTCTAATTGGTATCGGCTTAGACTGTATTTCGTGTTCTCCCAGCTCTGGGGATGATAGTCTTGACCTCTAACTTTCTTTCATGAGAGATTCTGATTGTGATGGTATGAATAGAGTTTCAGCTAGGAACAATCGCTTTCAGATTTGGATTTGGATAGAGCTTCAACCAGGGAAGGATATTTTTGGGCTTGGGATGAGGTGCCACTCTAGCAGAGCTTCTGCTGGGGATAGGCTAAGGGAGGGCTAGGCTGAGGTGGCACTTCGACAGAGCTTTCGCTGGGAATGGCTATTTTTGGAAATATTCCAGGGACACTCGGATAGGGGTTTGGCTAGGTAAGACTATTTCTGAAAAGAAACAGGCCGACATAAAAATGGATTGAAAAACTTCAAAGTCCTGAAGAACACTTTGAAGATCCGAACAGAGTTTTAGATCTTAACAAAGATCTCTTCGTAGACCCGAAGAACCTTAAAAGTGGGGTTTCTATCTCAAGAATGCTCAAGAACACTCAAGAACACTCAAGGGAGGTGGCTCAAGAACATACTATATTTGGCTAAAAACTGAATCTAACTAAGAATTTGGATTAAAGATCTTCAAGATCCCAAAGAACACTTCGAAGATCCGAATGAGTTTTCAGATCTTGACGAAGATTGCTCTGAAGATCAGAAGAAAATCAAGAGGGGGAGGGGTGGAAATTTTCACTCTGAAAGAGTAGGGGCATTCTGGTGTGTTGGTGTATTTTTTTCTGAGGGGGTATTTATAGTTTTTTCCTGCCAAATAGGAGAGGGGAATCCCTTTATCCAGTGGACAAAAGGGGGGCTCTTACCTAAATTGAGGGGATATGATTTTTGTCCAATAGGTAAAGGGGGGTTGTAGGAAAAAAATGGGTGGGAAGGGCTTTTGTCCAGTGGGTAAGAGGGGGTTTTGAGAAAAAATGGGAGGAGAGAAATTTTAGCTGGAAAAGGTGATTTTCAAAAAAATGGGAGGAGAGAGAAACTTTAGCCAGAAAAAGGTGATTTTCAAAAAAAAGTGGGATGAGAGAGAAAGTTTAGCTAAAAAAGTGATTTTTGGAAAAATGGGAGGAGAGTGAAACTTTAGCCTCAAAAGGTAGTTTTCGGAAAAGTAGGAGGAGAGAGAAGGTTAAGCTAGAAAAGGCTATTTTTGAAAAAGCACGCGGAGAGAGAAAGTTTAGCTAGAAAAAATAGTTTTGAAAAAGCTAGAGGAGAGAGAAAGTTTAGCCAAAAAAAGGCAATTTTTGGAAAAGCAAGAGGAGAAAGTAGGTTTAGCTAGAAAAGGTAATTTTTAAAAAAGCGAGAGGAGAGAGAAGGTTTAGGCAGGTAGTCCGGGTGATGTTATGGGTGTGTGAATGCATGGATGTGCAGGCAATGTGCATAGAGGGTGTGTGCATCCACGGGTGTGCGGGCAATATGCACTACGTGTGAGCCACCTGCACATGGTGCAGGCATGGTGTGCAAGGCCATGCAAGCAAGGTATGCATGGTTTTTTCAGCAAGAGCATGCATAGTGTGCGGCGGGGGCATGCACAGCGTGCGGCGAGGGCATGCACACCATGCAGCGAGGGTGCACACACTGTGTGGCTGGGGCAAGCATGCAATATGGCAGGGGCGCACAGCATGCAGCAGGGGTGTGCAGGGGTGTGTCTAGGGGTGTGTGCATATGTGCATGGCATGGCTGCGTGCATGTCCTACAATGAGCATGCGCATAGCGTGAATGCGAATATAGGTTTTTTCGATGATGATTATGGGAGATCAGTCGGTCCGATTTTGGCACATCATATATCGTCAGAATCATATTTTTGAGTACTATTCATCTATATGGTCATCTTGACCATTCCTTCATATATGAAAAGCCAAAATTGGACCCATTCTCTCTCGCACGGGGATTTCTAGGGTTTCAAATCCAGGAGTGTTTCGGGGTGAACTGGGTAGGTAGGAGATGAATTTTAGGGTGTTTGGGTTAGGTGAGGGATTTTTCTAGGTTTCCAGTGGGATTGTCCATGTGCACGGTATATGTGCGGGAAGGCATGATTTTTTGGGGATGATTACTAGAGATCTATTGGCCCAATTTTGACGTATCATATATCATTGGAATCGTGTTTCCAAGCACTATTTATCTCTATAGTCGTCTTGATCAGATTCCTTCATATATGAAAAGTTAAAATTAGACTTTTCTCTCTCCTATGCAGAGATTCTAGGGTTTCAGATAGGGAATGTTTCCACCAGCATCTTTATCGATTGGAAGCCAAAAATTGCGCTCAAGATCCCTATTTCATCATAGCCTGAGGAAAGTGACAAAATTGGGTGTCTACACTTAGTCTAGCCCTCCCATAGCCTATCCCTAGCAGATGCTCTACCGGAGTGCCATCTCAGCCTAGCCCTCCCAAAGCCTATCCCTAGTGGGAGCTCTTTCGGAGTGACACCTCAACCAAAACCCAAAAGTAGCCCATCCCTAGCGGAAGCTCTGTCGAATCAATATCGCAGTCAAAATCCAAAAGTAACTGTTCCTAGTCGGAACTCTATCCAATCAACATATCTCAAGAAAGGAAGTTGGAGGTCAAGACCATCTTCCCCTGAGCCAACAGAATCCAAAAGATAGTTCATGCCGACACTAATCGGGGTCCCACCCCTCTTGACCCGAAACAGGGGTCAAGCGTAGATATAACTTCTCACCCAAATTAGCATAATGTAGACTTTATATTAACCTTGTTGTAGTATACATAATATTTAAATTCAGTTAATGTATATATGTGTGATAATTTAGCTATGTATGCGAAATAGGAATAATTGTGGAAAATGTTCATTCTTAAGCATCTAGTAGGAAGACCGGTTGAACCGGGTAGATTGGGTTCCTAACACCTTCCCAATTCTATAACCTGATACGTACCCGAAATCTCTGGACCAGACCAACTTCCAGGCCCTTTTCTCCATAATTGAGCCAACCCGGGGGTCCTAGGAACATAATCCTAGGTGGCAACTCCAAACCCTTTTGTATGATCCCAATACCCCATATTGGACCATATCAAACCCCCATCTGAATGACGACCTTTACACTTTTATGAAATAGGCCACCATGTATCT
>NW_024868735.1:14636-66406 GCF_013358625.1 Macadamia integrifolia | reverse complement strand
TTTTTTTATAAGAGCTTTTCCATCCACAAATCCTCAAACCCAGATGGAGCAAGTTCTAAGGTATATCTACCAACATCTTTACAAGATCAGGTTCGATACCAGTACCTGTAGCCTCCCTGATGAGGAAGAAACATTTACAATTCTCGGTGAATCAGATAACTGAAGGATAGGAAGAAGTGCTTCAGTCACTCTTTTGGTTCCATAGTAGTTTGCTTGTACACATTCTTGGGCCGTCTCATATGTTTGCCTTGCCAGTTGTCTAAATTTAGCTTCCTTAACTTCTTGCTGCATGAGTAGAAACTTTTCAGTATAAGTTTTCATCCTTTCCTGTTAGGATTAAGCAATTAATTCCTTTTTTTTTTTTTACTGAAAATAGAATTTTATTAAAAGGGGGAAAGAAGAGTTCAAGAGCCCAAGAATACAAACTCTGAAGAGGCATCCTAAAAGGTAAAACAAACAAATTTACAGAAGAGAACAAACCCGATCGGTTTTGATAATAGCACAAAATTTCTCAACAAATCCCCCAATGTTGAGCAGGTTATTCCTCTGACTAACTAATAAACTATCATGCCCCTGAGAATCCCTAAAGGAAATGTTCTACTGGAGCATCGAACTATCAAGCCCCCAACTGGTGAATGTGAAATATGCCACACCAGTGACATCTCTGAAAACCTCAAAAGGATTTATATGCATCTGAATGGCTCAATACTGTTCTTGAATGGATTGGAATTCGTGGCAGGGGCAACCTTTGATCTGGCCAACCTAATACATGAGCTAGTCTCAAACATGACTGGCCCAAAGCATAGGCACAAGACTTGATGGTATTATAGAGTACTCTTTCGCTACCATACCATGCAAATCCTAGTCATTTTTTCTCTGTCACTCACACGAAAACACACACATTTATGTTAAATGTAGTCATTCTAGGAACAGTTTATCACAAGTAATAAGAGTGAGTTAAACTTGGAACCTGTAATCATTCCAAAGATTTGAACAGAAGATAATCTGGTAATGGGTAAGAATCTAGGAGTCTTTTTTAACATAACCATCTTATGAGGTACAGAATATAAAGCTTGTAACCACAAACATTAACAACAAAGGAGAGAGTCAGAGACTTACAGAAGCATCTATTGTCATTAGGGCTTCACAAGCATCATCATCTATTTTGATTCCAGAGACAGCTGCATTGTTCACCTAGAACAAATTTCAGCTCAAATCATTTAATCAATAAAAGCAAGATGCCAGGATTTTCTGCAAATAGATTCTGATGAAATTCTCTGTAATGATACAAATAAAAATATGGGATTCCAAAATTACCAAGATATCAAGCTTTCCAAAATGGGTTTTGATGAAATGACCTAGGGAAGCAATTCTAGCAGGGTCCTTCACATCCAGCTGATGAAAAACCACATCAGATAGTCCAGACCCTTTGAGCTTCTCAACAGCTTCAACACCTTTCTTCTCATCTCTGGCTGTCAAAACCACTGCTACACCATTGGAGGCTAATTGGCGACATATCTCCAATCCAATCCCTTTATTGGCTCCTGTAACAACTGCTAATCTGCAATACAACTCTTGGTTAGGATAACTGGCGGTAGCCTTAAATGGGTCTGCTTTGGAGCTGAATCAATTACCTCTTTGATGTAGAATTTGTGTTGGTCTCTGCCATGTTCGACACAGTTTAAGAAAAATATCAACCAACAAGCAAGCAACGGTTGAGCTAGCTGATCGTAGGCCACTCTCTCCCTATCGATCGCAGAGCTGACATTTCGCCATTCGCTTGGTTTTCTTCGATCAATAGCGAATGACGCAGGCTTGGTTCTGTTCTTCAATAAGCGCTGCCGACCAAAACCTGCTTTCTTACAACTCCAATAAAGAAAGAGGAAATCATAAATATCTTCAAAACTTTGAAGCCGCTCGCCCACCATAGTGGAAAATGGGAAGAGTACCTTTATCGCAATTGAGAAGTCATTCCAGTGACTCCAGTGGCTTCATCAATTTGGAGTTTAGAGGCCACACAACGTTAAGTTTGTAAAATTTGTGGTGGAAAGTTCGGACAAATTTTTTTTTTTTTAAATAAATAGGAACAAAAAGACTGGCACAAGTATAAAAAGGCACCACGTCAACCCCAGATAAGGTAAAAGTAATGACAACCCTAGATAAGGTAGAAGTGATGAAAATATAAGGAACGTAAAGTCAAATCAATTAAGTTTTTCATTCTTTGGAGCGAAGGTAGTACGGGTGAATCTTATACGGTGATTTCATCCAGTATAGTT
Organism: Macadamia integrifolia; assembly: GCF_013358625.1. Taxonomy (NCBI): domain Eukaryota; kingdom Viridiplantae; phylum Streptophyta; class Magnoliopsida; order Proteales; family Proteaceae; genus Macadamia; species Macadamia integrifolia. The sequence continues at coordinate 64,130 of NW_024868735.1, read as the reverse complement.
GAAACGGCTTTTGAATAATATCGTCAACATGTTGGATTCCCTCTTCAAAAAATGTCAACTCCATCTCTTCCACTTGAGAGAGACCAACGTCAACATGTTGGATCCCTTCTTTAAAAATTTTCAACTCCATCTCTTCCACTTAAGAGAGACCAACTGAAAAAACTGCATGCTACTCCGAAATAAGAAGTATGTTCTTCAATTAAAAGCAATGGAAAGCAATGTCCATTTGAGTAAATATAACTAAGAATTCAATAACTGTATCAAATAAAAATTATTTGGTTCAGTACCAATTGTAACAGTCTTTATTTCATTACTGGACAAATATGTAATACATAGGAAGTAAAGAACTTTGTATGGAAATAAGGTAATTCTAGCTTTATTCTCTCTCAGGAAGAAGATCTTGAACAAAATTCAACCAGAATAAGATGATCTTCATCCCCAACCCCCCAACAAGAAAAAGGAAATCTTGAACAATATTCAATCAAAGGAAGTCACTTCCTTCTGGAAAAAGAATAGCCCAGAAGGGCCATCATCAGGCAGCAAAGCCAACTTAACAGGACCTGCTGCACCTTCTTCAATAGTAAATTTCCCTGTGTTGAGGTTAAAATCAGATTTGACATAACCTGGGCAGACGCAATTTATCCGGAATTTGGGAAACTTTTTTGATAGAATCCTTGTGTAGGCATTCAAAACTGCTTTGGACATGCAATATGCAGGCCCGCCTTTAGTTTCTATTAAACCCTCCTTGAATTCCTTAAGATACTTGTTCACTGCTTCATCCACTCTCTCTTCTGTGAGGCCATCAGTATCACTTAGCACATCCTTAGCCCAGGTGACTGAGATGTTCTGCAACAACAGAATTAGAGAAATTATATTCAATTAAACTGAATTAGCATAGTATCCATACCAAATCATCTTTTAAAGGAAGAGGGATAGTGCTCAAGTGGCAGAATAGAATTCTGCAGCCAACCCTGAATAACTGAGAATGGTTTATGGAGTTGACCTAAGTTTAGCACGCAACACTACAAAGCAGATGCCACCAAAATTCATTGCTTAGATTCATGACAAGGGCATACCCAGTGCGCGAGGCTCCAGGTACTGCAAGGTCTTTGGAGGGGTATATGTTGCTTGGAATGATGAGATTCAAATTGTTGAGGGAAAAGAAGGGTGCAAGTTCTAAGATGTACCTGAGTCTACTGACCACCTTAGAACATTCACAATATCTTTACAAGATCAGGTTCGATACCAGTACCTGTAGCTTCCCTTGAGAAGAAGAAACATTCACAATTCTTGGCGAATCCGATAACTGAAGGAGAGGAAGAAGTGCTTCAGTCACTTTTTTGGTGCCATAGTAGTTCACTTGTAGACATTCCGGGCCCGTCTCACAAGTTTGCCTTACCAGTTGCCTAAATTTAGCTGCCCTAACTTCTTGCTACATGAGTAGAAGAATTTCAGCGTAAGTTTTAATCCTTTCCTATTAAGATTAAAAAAGTTATTCTGAAGAGTCTTACAGAATCACCCACTGCCATTATTGCTGCGAGACCAGCATCATCAAATATGGCTCCATTGACACCTGCATTGTTCACCTACAACAAATTTCAGCTTAAATCATTTAACCAATCTAAATTAAGATGCCAGGATTTTCTGAAACTAGGTTTTGATGGAATTCTCTGTAACGATACAAATAAAAATATGGAACTCCAAAGTTACCAAGATATCAAGCTTTCCAAACTGGGTTTTGATGAAGAGAGCAAGGGAAGCAATACTAGCAGGGTCCGTCACTTCCAGTTGATGAAAAACCACATCAGATAGTCCAGACCCTTTGAGCTTCTCAACAGCTTCAACACCCCTGTTCTCATCTCTGGCTGTCAAAACCACTGCTACACCGTTGGAGGCTAACTGGCGACATATCTCCAATCCAATCCCTTTATTGGCCCCTGTAACAACTGCCAATCTGCAACATAACACTTGGTTAGGATAACTGGTGGTGACATTTAATGGGTCTGGTTAGAAATCCATTAAAGGAGCTAAATCAGTTACCTCTTTGATGCAGAGTTTGTGTTGGTGCCTGTCATGTTCGATGATGAGAAGTGATGGAATAGAGAAAACCAAGTCTGGGCAAAATTTTATTCTAGTTGCTAATTGCACAGATATGCTTAGGCTTAGGAGCCTATTTATAATGTGATTTTATAAAAACCATGTATATATTATTGTGATGCTTGCGTGTGCCATTACATCATACTATTGAAAAATCAATAAAACCAGTCATTCTAATCAGATTAAAACAAGAAGACCAGGTCAATGTTGTGTGAGTGTGAAGTAAACCTTCTTCTTAACTGTATCAGTTTCTTAATTTCAGACCATTGCTTTCGTGTGCCCTTACATCATTATTTAATAAATGGGTTAATTATTATTATTATTTTTTGGTAAAATGGGTTATTACTTATACACCCCTGTGTAGCTGTACTACACTACAAAAGTTTGAAAAGTAGTTTTTTGGTAATAGAAAAAGGGTCTTCCATGGTAGTGATCCCCGTACTGGAAGCAGGGATTTCGCAAGATCAATGGGCGATAGTTCCACAATCAGTTGACTTGAATGGTGATGGGTTGAGGGCATTTTCATCACAAGACTACCAACCCCATTGGTAAAGTTTGAAAATTTTATATAGACAACCTTTGCATTTTAGATTTATTAGAACTAGAACATTAGTCAATCGTCATTTATTTATTTATTTTGAATAAAAAATATCGATGATGTCATGAAATGAAAAGATTATAAATGCCCAAGAGCGAATCACATTCACGTACGTCCTTGATCCGTGGATATGGAATCTATTTTCTCCTCTGCTCGTTGTTGCAACATTTTCTGCTAAATGGATCCGAATTGATTTCTAAATTAAGGTTATGCTTGCTTTTTTTTTTTTTTGTGGTCAGTAGAGTTTTGCAAACCCGTTAATGGCATTTTGGAGTTAGATATTGAGGATCGAGTATGTAGGCTTCTAAAGTGAAAAGAGATTCGCCTGAGGAGGAGAAGCTTGCTTCTCCGTTCCAAAGTAGTGGAACTGTGTTCAGGGTTTCGTGAAGTCCCACAAGGATAGGAGCTCTGTTTCTCTAGTTTGCTAGGACTTGTGAGTAGTTCCTTCCATCACAATGTTTTCTTTTTTTTTGCTAACGACGGATATTCCGAGGTTAAATGAGAATCATTCAACTTTCACTAAAAGCAGTGAAGAGCACTAAACACCCCCGTGTGAGTGACCCAAGGTGTACCTAGTGGGACTCGAACTTAGGACGTCCGACTTTACGGCTCGTGCCAAGTTCGTTGCTCACCAACTGTGCTACCCCCTTGGGCACAATGTTCTGTTATCGTTTCCCTTGCCAAACCTTAATTTCGAAATCGCTTCCGACCCATTTAGTGAAAAATGTTTGCAGCAGTGAGTGGGGTAGAGAAAAAGTGGATGAAAGGAATTGAGATGGAAGTTCACCCACTACTTAAATTGATATGAGTTTTTTAGGTTGAATAACTTATAAAGATAAAATGGTTTTTTTATTCCATTGCTACCACCAGATTAATATTGTCAGGTTTCATAAAGCTTCAAATAAACTTTTCAAACTTTTGAGATATCAAGCAATCTCGCCATAATACAAGGTCTAATTTAGTTAAGTCTTTTATAAATTCTGCCAAAAGAGAAAAAAACATCATTATATATAAATCAGTTAGTCCAGTAGGAGCAAACCATGAAAACCCAATTTAATAGGTAAAGCTTTTCCTTGACCTTGTGTGGTCAAGAACCATCAAACCATCAATGTCAATAAATATCCGCCTCTATTTATGAAAGATCCAAAATAACTCCCACCATTGCACGATATCTCATGGACATCATTTGAAATAGCTAGAGTATATATGTGATGTGTTAGCTCATGATTGGTGCCTTTTGTCATCATTACACTCATACCTCTTATTTTTATAAAGTTGAAATTAACTCACGCTGATGTAATTTGATGGAACCGATTAACCATAGCCATGTTGATCTTAAAAAAATAGTTAAATGAGATTAAGTTCCCTATCCGGCTATGTAGCTTACGTTGGTGCCTCCCTGTATTCATCTCTCCTCTGATAGTAGTGGCAGATATGTCATTTCATAGGAAAGAGGAAAAGGAGAAACATGGAGGCACTAGCTTACGCTACGTACCTTGATAGCATTCTTTCTCTAGTTAAATATTGATACTATTGTTGATGATGGTGGAAGACTTTCTGGTTTACAGTAACGGTCAAATTGATCTTTCTGTGATGGATTTCTTTATTTTTTCTTTTCGCTGTTTTGGTTATAGATCAGATCATTGGAAAATGCATAAATTCTCCATTTTAAGCACATAGTACTGGGTACTTGAATTAAGTGTTGATTATGTATGTCCATCAAATCCGATTTATTAATAAGACTATTTATTTTCATTTATGCCCAATCTGATCCCTTCCACAGCAGAATTGGGTTCCTGCCAACATTAAGAGCCTTTAATCCTCTTTTTTTTTTTTTTTTTTTTTTTTTTTTTTTGTGAGTTCTTCAATCGAAGGTAATAGAAAGGAACAAATCTAACCGAGCAAAATAAGAATTTAATAACTGTAACAAATCAAGATTTGGTTCAGTACCAATTGTACCTTTCTTCATTTTATCATTGGACAAATGCTTAATACATAGAAACAAAGAACAATGTATGGAAACAAGTTCATTCCAGCTTCATTCTCTCTCAGGAAGACGATCTTGAACAACATTCAACCAAAATAAGAACAGTACTTCTGGAACAAGAACAGCGCAGAAGGAATCTTGAGCAATATTCAATCAAAAGAAGTCACTTCCTTCTGGAAAAAGAATAGCCCAGAAGGTCCATCATCGGGCAACAAAGCCAACTTAACAGGACCTGCTGCACCTTCTTCAATAGTAGATATCCCTGTGTTGAGGTTAAAGTCAGTTTTGACATAACCTGGGCAGACACAATTTATCCGGAATTTGGGAAACTTTTTTGATAGAACCCTTGTGTAAGCATTCAAAGCTGCTTTGGACATATCAGAGGCAGGCCAGCCTTGAGTATCCTTAAAATCCTTTAGAAACTTGTTCGGTGCTTCATCCACTCTCTCTTCTGTGAGGCCATCAATATCACTTAACACTTCCTTGGCCCAGGTGTGTGAGATTTTCTACAACCACAGAATTTAAAGAAATTATAGTATAGAAGAGAATTGTGTAGCCAACCCAAAAAAGGTCAGGGATGCATGGGAATTTTAGAATGACTCTATATCCAAGAAGAGCTTATTTAATCCCCAGAACCAATATCTTTGTTTCACCAATCTTCTTGCAGTACTTGTAGATAGATAAAGAAAATTTGTTCTTGCTTTCGAGTACCCTTACATCATTATTTAGAAATCAATTAGTCCAGTCTTAGCAAAACATAGATAACCATGGAGAAAGTTTTCCTTCGAAGCACCTCTCTTTCAGCCAACAATGGCCATAAATATCTACCCTTGTTTAGGAATGATCAATAATATCCCTCACTATTGTATGATACTGTATGTACACCATTCAAAGGTTCTCCCTTGACCATGATTGAAGAAATACTTGGTCCCAATTTAATAGTGGATTGAGTTTTCCTTCCCCTATTGTAAAGGAATAATTCTTTTTGGAAAAGTGATGTGGCCCCATGATTGATGTCCGCTGTCATCATTACATTCTCATCCCTATTTATGAAATTACCCCTCCCTAATGCAATCTGCTATTACCAATTACCAATGGCCATGTTGAAGAAAATTTTTCTTTCACCATAGGTGAAGGGAAACTCGGCCCTTATGATTAAATGCAATTGATTTCCCTATTGGGCTACATAGCATATGCTAGCACCATCTTGTGTCTGTCTTTGTCCCCCGACAATAGGGGAGGATATGTAATTTCACTGAGTGAGAGAGAGAGAGAGAGAGAGAGAGAATAGCATTAAGGGTGTCAATGGGCTGAATTGGGCTGGGTTTTAAAGCCTAACCCTTGTAAGGTCTCTTAACTCAGCCCAGGCCAGCCAAATTCTAGTTTAGGTTGAGCCCAAGCTCAATTCTGTTAGGATCAGCCCAACTTAGCCCAGCCCTAATTGGGCCAGGTTGGCCCTAATAGACCATGAGAGTCCCTCTATATTGCCGTTTGGATGAGAGAGAGACCATCAACCTGCTCATTCTCAAACTTTGAAAGCCAACAATGTCTTCCCAAAAAAAAAAAAAAAAAGAAGAGTAAAGATAGATGTGGGTAGTGTGATGACAAAAAGTTGTTGATAGTAAATAAAGACATTTAAAAAGTATGATATATTATATATTAATGTAGGAATGTAATATATTTATTATATTTAAAAATATACATTTATTGCATACATTTGGTTGGGCTGGGCCATCCTCAACCCAGACCCGGCCCTGCATCGGGCTTGAAAATTCCATCCCAAGCGCAGCCCCAGTGTAGGGCTGAGTGCTTACCCCATGCCCAAGGCGGGTTAAGGTAGGTTTGGGCCGATTGGGCTTTTATGGCACCCTAAAGGCCTTAACTAGTATAAACTACCCAGCTGGATCAACTGCTGATGATGGTAGGAGACACTGGTTTATAGAAACTATCGGATGATGGATTTCTTTGATTCTTTTTCTTCATTTTTTTTCCTCTCCTTTTCCACTGTTTTGTTTATATATCAGATCAGATCATCAGAGTATTCATTTAGAGAAATTCATACCTTTGATTACCATTATTTGATTATAATTGTTTGCAAACAGATTCATAGTAAAAAAATGCAACAGTGACTCTTTTGTTGCTCTACATTGAGGCTATGCGAAAAAATCTTATTCTAAAATCTCTACCAATTTCCCAGTTAATGCCAAATAGTGGCACTTTCAGAGCCTCCTTTCCTTCAAATGCTTCTATCTGTCTTTGAAAACTGAGATTAAGAAGTGTTGTCTGACCTCAAAATCTCGAATTGAAGCAAAAAGTAAACTAGTACTGTGTTTTTCAGTTTTCCAATTGAAGCTTAATGGGAAGCAAAATCTATTTGAATAAATAAAGACTACATTTGTAAACTAATCTAACCAAGCAAACTAAGAATTTAATAACAAAATCAAATCAAAATTATTTGATTCTTCAGTGCCAATATTTTTTCATCATTAGAGAGATAATACATAGAAGCAAAGAACTATGTATCGAGACAAGGCAATTCCATCTTTATTCTCTCCCAGGAAGATGGTCTAGAACATCATTCAACCAAAAGAAGATGATCTTCATCCTATTCCCCCAACCAGGAAAAAAAGAAAAGAAAAAAAAAAATTATCCTGAACAATATTCAATCAGAAAGAAGACACTTCCTTCTGATAAAAGAATAGCCCAGAAGGGCCATCATCAGTCAACAAAGCCAACTTTACAGGACCTGCTGCACCTTCTTCAACAGTAAATTCTCCTGTGTTGCAGTTAAGGTCAGTCTTAACAAAACCCGGGCCAACACAATTTATCCGGAATTTGGGCAACTTTTTTGATAGAATCCTTGTGTAGGTATTCAAAGCTGCTTTGGATATACTATAGGCAGGCCAGCCTTGAGTATCTATTAAACCCTCCCTGAAATCCTTTAGATACTTGGTCAGTGCCTCATCCACTCTCTCTTCTGTGAGACCATCTATATCACTTAGCACTTCTTTAACCCAGGTGTGTGAGATTCTCTGCAACAATAGAATTAAAGAAATTGGTGTCAACTAAACTAACAAGGATAAATGTCCATATCAACTCATATTATCGGGTTGTCCTTTTTGAATAGTGCTTAAATGGCAGAATAGAACTGTGAAGCCAACCCCAAGACTGAAGGGGTCACAACTCAAATTCCTTGCAAGTGCAAATGGTCAAAATTTCAGGTAGTAGCGTTGGATCAGTCTTGGCCATTGGTAATCCAGATTCATGTAAAAGGTATTAATAGATAGTACACAGTCTAATGTGAAGATCATTACAAATTAATGGTTAGTCAAGGTTTCAAGCTCATAGTTGAAAGGAGACAGTCCAATGTGAAGATCATTACAAATTAATGGTAAGTCAAGGTTTCAAGCTCATAGTTGAAAGGACTCCAATCCCTGCAAAACACTGGAAGTGGGAAATCCAAATCATGGAATGGGTTGCAGACCGAGATTCCGTAGCATAAGATCTACATACTTTACCAACTAATCGAACTGCCATAGGAAGTCCTATTCTGTTTGAAGCAAAAGAGCTGAATAACGAGAATTGAAAAACAAGAGAAATAACTCATACATGACAGGCATATGATTGAAATAAGCCACCCAATTTGACATACAGCCTCTTTGCTTCTTTTGAGTAACTTCCCATCTATCAATTTTCAGATGAGCACAACACCACTCCATGTAGCAGAGTGATCTATATCCTATTTTATCAATTCACAAACAAAAACTACTTGAACTAAACTACATCACAAGTTAAAGAAAATGGAATTCAAATGATTGAGCGAAAAGGCAAAGGTTTTTTTTTTTTCCTTCTTATTTTCATATTAAGAGCTTTTCCATCCACAAATCAAAAGATTTGTTTCACCAATCCTCAAACCCAGATGGAGCAAGTTCTAAGGTATATCTACCAACATCTTTACAAGATCAGGTTCGATACCAGTACCTGTAGCTTCCCTTGAGAAGAAGAAACATTCACAATTCTTGGCGAATCCGATAACTGAAGGAGAGGAAGAAGTGCTTCAGTCACTTTTTTGGTGCCATAGTAGTTCACTTGTAGACATTCCAGGCCCGTCTCACAAGTTTGCCTTGCCAGTTGCTTAAATTTAGCTGCCCTAACTTCTTGCTACATGAGTAGAAGAATTTCAGCGTAAGTTTTAATCCTTTCCTATTAAGATTAAAAAAGTTATTCTGAAGAGTCTTACAGAATCACCCACTGCCATTATTGCTGCGAGACCAGCATCATCAAATATGGCTCCATTGACACCTGCGTTGTTCACCTACAACAAATTTCAGCTTAAATCATTTAATCAATCTAATCAAGATGCCAGGATTTTCTGCAACTAGATTTTGATGGAATTCTCTATAACGACACAGATTAAAATATGGAACTCCAAAGTTACCAAGATATCAAGCTTTCCAAACTGGGTTTTGATGAAGAGAGCAAGGGAAGCGATACTAGCAGGGTCCGTCACTTCCAGTTGATGAAAAACCACATCAGATAGTCCAGACCCTTTGAGCTTCTCAACAGCTTCAACACCTCTGTTCTCATCTCTGGCTGTCAAAACCACTGCTACACCGTTGGAGGCTAACTGGCGACATATCTCCAATCCAATCCCCTTATTGGCCCCCGTAACAACTGCCAATCTGCAACAAAACACTTGGTTAGGATAACTGGTGGTGACATTTAATGGGTCTGGTTAGAAATCCTAAAGGAGCTAAATCAGTTACCTCTTTGATGCAGAGTTTGTGTTGGTGCCTGTCATGTTCGATGATGAAAGTGATGAAATAGAGAAAAAAAAGTCTGGGCAAAATTTTATTCTAGTTGCTAATTGCACAGATATGCTTAGGCGTAGTAGCCCATTTATAATGTGATTCTGTAAAAACCATGTATATATTATTGTGATGCTTGCGTGTGCCATTACATCATATTATTGAAAAATCAATAAAACCAAACAGTCTAATGAGATTAAAACTAGAAAACAAGGTTAATGTTGTGTGAGTGTCAAGTCAATCTTCTTCTTAACTGTATGGGCTTCTTAATTTCAGACCATTGCTTTCGTGTGCCCTTACATCATTATTTAATAAATGGGTTACTTATTATTAATATTATTATTATTTTTGTAAAATGGGTTAATTACTTAGACACCCCTGTGTAGGGGTACTATGGCCAGATTGTTTGACACTTCAGAAGTGTGAAAAGTTTTTTTTTTGGTAATGGAAAAAATGTGCTCCATAGTAGTGATGGACAAGCCCCCGTATAGCAAGCGGGGTTTCCGCAGGACCAATGGGCGATAGTGTGCATGTCAAGACTCAAACCCACAATCAGTTGACTTGAACGGTGATGGGTTGAGGGCATTTTCACCACAAGACTACCAACCCCATTGGTAAAATTTGAAAAGTTTATATAGACAACCTTTGCATTTTAGATTTATTAGACGTAGAACATTAGTCAATTGTCATTTATTTATTTATTTTGAATAAAAAATCATCAATGATGTCATGAATAGAAAAGATTATAAATGCTCAAGAGCGGAACAGATTCACGTACGTCCCTGGTCCATGGATATGGAATCCATTTTCTCCTCTGCTCGTTGTTGCAACCTTTTCCACTAAATGGATCTGAATTGATTTCTAAATTAAGGTTATGCTTGCTTTTCATTATTCTTTTTGTTGTGGTTAGCATAGTTTTGCAAACCCGTTAATGGCATTTTGGAGTTAGATATTGAGGATCAAGTACGCAGGCTTCTAAAGTGAAAAGAGATTCGCCTGAGGAGGAGAAGCTTGCTTCTCCGTTCCAAAGATATTGGAATTGTGTTCAAGGTTTCGTGAAGTCCCACAAGGATAGGAGCTCTGTTTCTCTAGTTTGCTAGGATTTGTGAGGAACCTAGTTCCTTCCATCACAATGTTCATTCTTTTGCTAACGACGGATATCTAGGCCTTTGGCCTAATTAGTCCCGCGGGCTCATACTAACCCCACAACTGCATGGATCGGGTCATTTCAAGGTCAAATAAGAACCATTCAACTTTCACTGAAAGTAGTGAAGAACATAAAACACCCCTGTGTAAGTGCCCAAGGTGTGCCTAGTGGGAGATGAACTTAGAATGTCCGATTTTACGGCTAGTATCAAATTCGTTGCTCGCCAACTGTGCTACCCCCTTGGGTTAAACCATCACAATGTTCCGTTATTGTTTCCCTTGCCAAACCTTAATTTCGAAAATCGATTCGGACCCATTTAGCGAAAAAGGTTTGCAGCAGCGAGTGGGGGAGAGAAAATGTGGATGAAAGGAATTGAGATGGAAGTTCACCCACTATTTAAATTGATTTGAGTTTTTTTAGGTTGAATAACTTATAAAGATAAAATGTTTTTTCATTCCGTCACTAACACTAGACTAATATGTCAGGTTTCACAAAGCTTCAAATAAACTTTTCAAACTTTTGGAATATCAAGCAATCTTGCCATAATACAAGGTCTAATTTAGTTAAGTTTATAAATTCTGCCAAAAAGAGAAAAAACATCATTATTTATAAATCAGTTAGTCCAGTAGAAGCAAACCATGAAAACCCAATTTAATAGGTGAAGCTTTTCCTTGACTGTGTGTGGTTAAGAACCATCAAACCATCAATGGCCATAAATATCTACCTCTATTTACGATCAAAAATAACCCTGACTATTGCACCATACCTTATGGACACCATTTGAAGGTTCTCCCTAGATTATGGCTGAAAGATTACTCGGTTCCAATTTAATAGTTAGGAGAAAACATGTGATGTTAGCCCATGATTGGTGTCTTCTGTCATCATTACATGCTTACCCCTTATTTTTATAAAGTTGAAATTAACTCACCGCGATGCAATTTATTGGAACCGATTAACCATAGCCATGTTGATCCTAAGAAAATAGTTAAATGAGATTGAGTTCCTTATCCGGCTATGTAGCTTACGTTGGTGCCTCCCTGTGTTTATCTCTCACTTGATGGTAGTGGCGAATATGTCATTTCATAGGAGGGGGAGGAGAGGGAGAAACATGGAGGCACTAGTTTATGCTACGTAGACTAATAGCATTCTTTCTCTCGTTAAATATTGATACCGTTGTTGATGATGGTGGAAGGCTTTTTGGTTTACCGTTAACTGTCAAATTGATCTTTCTGTGATGGATTTCTTTATTTTTTCTTTTCGCTGTTTTGTTTAAAGATCAGATCATTGGAAAATGCATATATTCTCCATTATAAGCACATAGTACTGGGTAATTGAATTAAGTGTTGGATATGTATGTCCATCATATCTGATTTATTAATAAGACTATTTACTTTCACCGATCCCTTCCGCTGCGCGATTGGGTTCCTGCCAACATTAAGAGCCTTTAACCGAGCAAAATAAGAATTTAATAACTGTAACAAATCAAAATTTGGTTCAGTACCAATTGTAACTTTCTTTATTTTATCATTGGACAAATGCTTAATACATAGAAGCAAAGAACAATGTATGGAAACAAGGTCATTCCAGCTTCATTCTCTCTCAGGAAGACGATCTTGAACAACATTCAACCAAAAGAAGAACAGTACTTCTGGAACAAGAACAGCGCAGAAGGAATCTTGAGCAATATTCAATCAAAAGAAGTCACTTCCTTCTGGAAAAAGAATAGCCCAGAAGGTCCATCATCGGGCAACAAAGCCAACTTTACAGGACCTGCTGCACCTTCTTCAACAGTAAATTTCCGTGTTGAGGTTAAAGTCAGTTTTGACATAACCTGGGCAGACACAATTTATCCGGAATTTGGGAAACTTTTTTGATAGAATCCTTGTGTAAGCATTCAAAGCTGCTTTGGACATATTATAGGCAGGCCAGCCTTGAGTATCCTTAAAATCCTTTAGAAACTTGTTCAGTGCTTCATCCACTCTCTTCTGTGAGGCCATCAATATCACTTAACACTTCCTTGGCCCAGGTGTGTGAGATTTTCTACGACCACAGAATTTAAAGAAATTATAGTATAGAAGAGAATTGTGTAGCCAACCCAAAAAAAATCAGGGATGCATTGGAATTTTAGAATGACTCTATATCCAAGAAGAGCTTGTTTAATCCACAGAACCAATATCTTTGTTTCACCAATCTTCTAACTCAGATGGAGGAAGTTCTAAGGAGTAACTACAAATATCCTTACAAGTCCAGTTTTGATATCAATACCTGTAGCTTCCCTGCAGCGGAAGAAACCATTACAATTCTCGGCGAATCAGATAGCTGGAGGACAGGAAAAAGTGCTTCAGTCACTCTTTTGGTGCCATAGTAGTTTACTTGTAGACATTCTTCAGCTGTCTCATAAGTTTGCCTTACCATTTGTCTAAATTTAGCTATCTTTGTTTCTGGCTGCACAAGTGAATGCAATATTTCAGCATAAGTTTGAATCCTTTCCTTTAACAACAGAGGAGAGGATCAGAGACTCACAGAATCATCCACTGCCATCAGGTCTCTATAAGCAGCATCATCTAATTTGACTCCAAAGACACCTGCATTGTTCACCTACAATAAATTTCAGCTTAAATCATTTAACCAATCTAATCAAGATGCCAGGATTTTCTGCAACTTGAAAATATGGGATTCCAAAGTTACCAAGATATCAAGCTTTCCAAACTGGGTTTTGATGAAATGAGCAAGGGAAGCAATACTAGCAGGGTCCTTCATATCCAACTGATGGAAAACCACATCAGATAGTCCATACCCTTTGAGCTTCTCAACAGCTTCAATACCCTTCTTCTCATCTCTTGCTGTTAAAACCACTGCTACACCATTTGAGGCTAACTGGCGACATATCTCCAATCCAATCCCCTTATTGGCTCCTGTAACAACTGCCAATCTGCAATACAACACTTGGTTAGGATAACTAGTAGTAACCTTTAATGGGCTTGGATAGAAATCCATTGAAGGAACTGAATCTGTTACCTCTTTGATGCAGAATTTGTGGTGGTGCCTGTCATGTTTGATGATGAGAACTGATGGAGCTGGGCAAACTCAAGTCTGGGCAAAATGCTATTCTAGTTGCTCATTGCACAGATATGCTTAGGCTTAGGAACCTATTTGTAATGATCTTTGATAGAAAAGATGCACATATCTGAAGCCATCAGAGTGAAATTTGTGATGCTTGCGCGTGCCATTACGTCATCCTATTGAAAATTCAATAAAACCAGGCAGTCTAATCAAAGTCAAACACGAAAACTGGACTTTTGTTGTCTTAGTTTGAAAGGAGCAAAAGCCAGGCATATGCTGTCCTGTGTGTGTTAAGTAAAGCTCCTTTAACTTCTTTCCTTTATAAATCTTATCTGAAATTCTGATGAGATACGATTTTACTAATGGATGAATCCGGGTTGGATCTCCAGTTCGATAGATAAAGAAAATTTGTTCTTGCTTTCGAGTACCCTTACATCATTATTTAGAAATCAATTAGTCCAGTCTTAGCAAAACATAGATAACCATGGAGAAAGTTTTCCTTCAAAGCACCTCTCTTACAGCCATCAATGGCCATAAATATCTACCCTTGTTTAGGAATGATCAATAATATCCCTCACTATTGTATGATACTGTATGTACACCATTCAAAGGTTCTCCCTTGACCATGATTGAAGGAATGCTTGGTCCCAATTTAATAGTGGATTAAGTTTTCCTTCCCCTATTGTAAAGGAATAATTCTTTTTTGACAAGTGATGTGGCCTCATGATTGATGTCCGCTGTCATCATTACATTCCTATCCCTATTTATGAAATTACCCCTCCCTAATGCAATCTGCTATTACCAATTACCAATGGCCATGTTGAAGAAAATTTTTCTTTCACCATAGGTGAAGGGAAACTCGGCCCTTATGATTAAATGCAATTGATTTCCCTGTTGGGCTACATAGCATATGCTAGCACCAACCTGTGTCTGTCTTTATCCTCTGACAATAGGGGAGGATATGTAATTTCACTGAATAGGAGAGAGAGAGAGAGAGAGAGAGAGAGAGAGAGAGAGAGAGAGAGAGAGAGAGAGAGAGAGAGAATAGCATTAAGGAAACAATGTAATTCCATCTTCATTCTCTCTCAGGAAGATGGTCTTGGACAACATTCAACCAAAATAAGATTACCTTCATCAACCAAGAAAAAGGAAATCTTGAACAATATTCAATCAAAGGAAGCCACTTCCTTCTGGAAAAAGAATAGCCCAGAAGGGCCATCATCAGGCAACAACGCCAACTTTACAGGACCTGCTGCACCTTCTTAAACATTAGATTTCCCTGTGTTGTGGTTAAAATTTTCTTTTTTTTGGGGGGGGGGGGTCGTAGACTATGTATAACTTTCTATTCGTTTGATCAGGGAGCCCGGCTGATTAGGAACACCGAAAACATTAAGAACTAGTCGATTGTTGAAGCAGCCCATGTGGATTTCCAACATTACTGATGCCATTTGTCAAGGGAATACCTAGTCTAAGCCCTCCCCTCGCCTCCCTCCCTCCCTTTCTCTATTTTACTGTCTCATAATGGCTGCATGGGCTCACATGGTCCCAATATATACTATTCACGACTTTCTTGTTGGTTAAATCTACTTGCATCTTTGTTTTCAATTGATCCAATTGCTTAAAAAGCCTTAAAGCCTTGAGATCCTATAGGAAGTTCACTTTGTCATATGTACTGGAATACAATAGAAAATCTAGTAGATGCCAAATAATAGATACTTCTTTTAATGCAATCCACCCAAACATGACATATTAAAGTAATCTCTTCTGCATTAGGTAGAAGGTAGTATCTTCTGCACTCCTCTGGGTATAGGAGTGTAAAGCCCATGTTTGCAAATGGTTACAGGCCCCTTGAAAAGGTGGTAACTCTCAAAATGAACTTGCCTTACTTCTGCCACACCTTCCCTGAGAAGCAAAGAAAGGAGAAACAAAAAGGAGTGGAGGAGAGGGTAGGGGGTATGATATCATATTGTGTCTTTCTGGGTCACTGGATAGCTCCCCATCAGGGACTTGCTTTCCTTGTGTTCAATATTGGAAGTGCCACCCTTTGTGATTAGCTGACACCTATAGAAAGAAGGATATTTCAGCAGGTCTGTTCTGTTGCAACAATGGACTGGAGATGAGGTTTAAGTGCCCTATATCTCAGCGGGTTTCTGTCTCATAGGTATTAATAGGAAGGTGCGCATGGAGTGAGATACAATTTTCATACAGGACATGGTAGACTCGTGGCTAAGCTGTTGCATCTGGGCCAATCTCTCCCCTAATCTCCTGATACTTTCATTCTTTTTACAATAAAGAGGAAAAAAAAAATTTAAGAGAGAAAGATCTAGGTCATTAGAACAGCATTGTAGACTATGATCCTCAGTTCTGTAGTTGTTTATATAACTATAATGAGTAAAGATGCATAAAATGTCTACCATTTACTGTTCTGATGCTCCAACACAGTTTAGTTTAACTATTTCATGAGAGAGAGCGCTAACATCTATCACTACCTACTAGCCCAAACCAAATCAGGATCTCAAATAAATATTGATCATCAAGTTGATCTTAAACACATATATTCCAAGAAAGTTATTCTAACCAAAACACAAGAGTCTTCTAAGATTCCAAATTGCAATTTACAAACAATTATGCAAAGTCAACCTGAGAACATCTTCTTATTCATCAGAAATTAGTCTCACATTTTCTTCCTTGTTTCGTCCAATCAAAATAAAAAGAATGAGGAGAGAATAATGCCGCATTACAAGAACAAAAATGAAAACAAAAGACTCTCATTGATAGAAAATCATGCCTCTCCTCCCCAGTAAATATATATGCCATCTAAGACTATACTAGGTCACCATCAACCATCAACCCATCTGATCATCCATTGATGTAGGAAGGATAAATATTGCAGAAACAGTCATTGGCATACCGTTGCCCAGAATCAAGCTACTCTGGCTCTTCCTTGCCCAGACTCGGCCACGGCCTCGGCCTCAATTTTGGCTTTATTTTTCTCTATCGCCGCGGCAACCTCCTGTGGCATATACTTCTCGTCGTGCTTCGCGAGAACCTCAGTTGCCGCGAAATAACAATCTCCACTCAAGGCCTTAGCAGACACACGCCTCGCTGACGATGCCAGCTTCTCCTTAGGCTCCCCCGAGAATGGACGAACGAATCCCTCAACAACCACAGAGTGCCCTTCCCTAAACAAATCAGGGAGTGAACCCTGGTAACGTACCAAGATATCAGTGATCAAGTCTGTGACCACAAACTCCATATCAGGAGACGAAGCCGGCTGGGTCACGCTCCCTTCCAGAACCAACCCACCTAACCTGAACTTGTTCTTCGAAGGGTTTGTAGAGTACTTCTCCATGGCATCAGTAGGTGTGACATAGAACACCAATTGGTCCTGGAAATTGTTCAAGACGATTACAATAAACCCGGCTATGCAACTGAAGGTGAGTGCGTAAGTCCAGAGGCGGCGGTTCTGAAGCTGACGAGCTCTGGCACCGATGTCAACGGTTCGTTTGCGAACTGGTTGCCGATTGAGGGTCGATAGATACCGAATTCCAGCACTTGAGAAGGAAAATTCGACGGGAATGACAGAAAGATTAGATGGAGAAGTAATTGACAGTAGAGATTCAGGAACGGCGATGAAGGGGGAGGCGCGATGGGCGGAGAATTGCGAAAGAGTGCTTTGAAGACGAGATCTGAATCGTAAGCAAAACCTGGAAGCCATTGGAACTTCTCCAGATGATTTTAAGCGTAAAGAGAGAAAAATAAATAGATTAATTGATCGAAAACCTGAGCTTCAAGAGCAATTTGTGGAAGAAATTGAAAACCCTAGAAGGAAAAGAACCAGAGAAAGAGGTTCAAAATCAATTCACCTCCTCCCTGAGATTTCTCCAGAAGAGATCGTAAGGAAACGCTAGAATTTCATTCTCAGACAATTAGTCAATAGATCTCTAGACGATTCCCTGTTTAGGCTTTTATTATTCTTTCAAAAGGCAAGAGGTTTGACGCACGAGGAAGGTCTTAGAGGGTATATTGGTAGGAAAACAGGGTATATTGGTAATTACAGTTATGTAGCATTTGGTGGATCCATTACACATTATTGGGCCATGATCCATTGAACAGAAAGGCATAAAGCCCATATGGTGGATCCATTACACATTATTTTATTTTTATTTTTATTTTTTTTTGTGGAGATGAGAGACTTTATAGTGAATTTTTACCATGTGGACGAGATGATTTACCATTTTGACTGTAGAAAGGGAATCTTTAGCTCTAATAATTTGGTTGATCACTTATAAGGATGTCATCCTGTTTTAAAGTATTATTACGTCACCTGAATAAATTCAACTAATTGATTTGAAATTTAACACAAGATTACTCAATGATAAGATCATGCCCCCCAAATTCGAGTCCGAAATTGTCATGTGACAACTATAGTAAATATTTGGGAAAGGTTTCAAACTGGATTTGGATGAACCCATCTTAACTTGTAGACCTCGCTTAAAAAAAAAATTGTTATTGGTGACCATAAGCATCCTAAAAATGTTCAACAGGAAGAAGCGAGAGAAAATGAAAACAAGTTTCCTTTTGGATTAAAGTATAGTTACTATAATAATATTTTTGTACGATAATTTTTAGATTAGGGCATAGCCAACGCAGGAGGTTTCCTCTATTATGGGATTTGAGAAGGGTTATAATGTAAGCAACCTTACGTCTGCTTTGTGTAAAGACTGTCTCTCAAAGTTACAGACTAATCTTTTCTCAAATAATTGTCAACCAAACACTTAATAACCAAAGGAAGTTTTCTTGCCAAATATCTTGATAAACATAGTAAATTAGATAAGTGGCTTAAGATATGATGTGATGCAATTCAATTTAGGGTTCCTCTAAATGGCTAACACTGGGTTGTAGACATTTCTTACCTTTATGTTTTCAATTATAGGGGTGTCAATTCCAAGCCCGCACTGGTAGGCCCGATCAAACCCGACACGTTTATGACCCAACTTAGATCGGCTTGATTAATAAACGTGTCAGGCTCAAATAGGTAGTACACGGTGCAGCCACCTAGCCCGACGGGCTTCCGACCAGCTCGACACATTTACAAGTCCGATTTGAACTAACTCTTTTAAGTTCGACTTAACCCAACCCCTTTTAATACTACTTGGTTTTTTTTTTTTTTTTTTTTTTTTAATTTAGTCCTAAGGGTATGTGATATGTACAATTAAGATGGTAGTAATTGTTATATGAATATTCATCTTTTTTATGCATAGTTTAATTGATTTGAACTTACTAAACTTGGGTTATGTAGGCATAGTTTAATTGATTTGAGTTTCGTGGGTTAAAGATCGAGTACTTTAATAATTTAGTTACTTTGCACATATTTGGCTTAATTCATTTTAACTATTGGATCTTTTTCTTTGTTATGCCCATCTTTGCTTCATTTTTTTAGTATTTCTCTTCAAGCACATTTAATGTAACAATTTTAAAGAGGACCCGTTTAAAGCCCGTTTAAAGTTAAATATGTCTATTGTCACACCCCGTTCACACAGAACTGGACCGGTGACCGGGCTAACTCCGGTTAACCCAAACCTGTTAGGATCATCTGACACAGTACCCAACCACAACATACACACATCTAAGATAAACGTTCAAAAGTTCAGCAGAAGACTTAATTTACCTGTAAATACCCCAAATATACTTGATACACAAATTATAGTATGTAGATAAATACATGTGGGCCCGCAGGCATGATATTTACACAAAAAGAATAATAATTCACGTATGAAATACACACAAAAAGGGATCATCAAAAGAATAAAAAAGTAAAACTCTGTACGGCGTCAATACTGCGGTCTCGCAGCACAGCCCTCGCACGTGCAATCTGTACCGTGCTCATACTCCTCGGGGACCCACCAATCCTCATCGAAAAACTTAACTGTGGGGCCCGACACTTGATCTTCAGGCTAGTGACCTGTAAAATCATCTAAAAGAGGTGTGCACGTGGGATGAGCTCACTAGCTCAGTAAGTGAAAAGAAGTATCACACAACAATCACATCCATATGCACTATATGCTATGCAATTCATTTTAAATCTCATCCACCTAAACAACATTACTAAGTCTTTGATTTGGTGCTACTACAACCACAGTGCGCGTATGCTCTGGGTACGAGCGCGAACTCCATCCCGCGATACGCCCATAGGGTTGTGGAAGAAGGCCTACTGTGAGTACTCGAAAAAATAAAGCATGCCGACTACCGGCTCTCAACATAAAAGTAAATGACAGAAAGTAAAGGTGCTGACCCCAGGAATTTAAAAGCAGTACGATTGGCCCTCTTGAATATACCACTGAGGTTGTCGACTGTCATAATGACCAGCCGGG
Organism: Macadamia integrifolia; assembly: GCF_013358625.1. NCBI lineage: Eukaryota > Viridiplantae > Streptophyta > Magnoliopsida > Proteales > Proteaceae > Macadamia > Macadamia integrifolia. Next base: position 44,056 of record NW_024868735.1, on the reverse strand, counting down.
CGTATGTCTAACAGCCACAGTGACCCGATAACCGCGACCACTGCTTCCCCCCAAGTGATAACCCAATACCTCAACCCCTGTTGGGAAGGGTCGTAGTACAGGAAGATGATAATCCTAAACCGCATGCTCCTATATGATATAGTACGATTGTATAGTGCCACCGTGTCCCATTCCATGGACCAACAATGCACTCGTTTTCAAGTCGACTACGACATCTAGTCTAATAATGTATAATGCACAGTGGTCCCATCATTCATCACATAAACACATCCATCATTTAGCATTGAGAAAGTAAAACACAACACACATGTCATAATCATATGAGGATGACTAAACTACACATAATTTGCATGATGACATGACTAGTTTAGACACAATTGAATGATGTCAAACAAGTCTTAAAATAAAGTCAAACGTCATCTCCCCACTTACCTATTGTGTACAAAGACTCACACCCGGTACGAGTGAGATCCGACGCGAGAAACGTAAATTTTTGTGAACCTATCATAAATGAAGGGGGTTAGCATTTCACCACTTTATGGTCAAAACTAACAAGATTTGATGGTTAAATCATGTTTAGAATCATAAAAGAAGGTTGTACGTCCGTTTTGGATCCATTCAGACACAAAAATCACGTTAGGGGCCTCTCGGGTGGGTCGGACAGCCCACCTATCACTGCCCACCGGTCTTCTCAGGTGGGCGGGTCTGCCAGCCGGTGGGGACCGAGGGCCTGTGCTCTCAAGCGGACTGGTCGACCCACCGATTGGCCCATCAGTCCTGACCTGCTGGTGGGGACCGAGGGCCTGCCTTCTCAGGCGGGCTGTGCAACCCACCGGTCCCAGCCCACCTGAGAGGGCAAAAAATTGCCCTCATCCTTGAAACTTTCCTCAACCTTTGGGAAATCAAATGAGGCTTTTCCAATCGTATTTTTTACACATTTAATGTCTCATAAGGTGATTCTAACCTAGATCTAAGTTAGATTTAAAGATTGAAAAACCATCTTACCTTCTTTGCTCGAGAACTCTTTTAAAACCCAAAAAATCACTTCCTTGCTCAATAAATCACCAATGCTTCTCAAATCTTGTAAACACTTCTTCAAATTCTTCAAAATCAACACATAGACCCTCTATTAAACCTTATATTCATCATCCCAAGTGGGATTTACAAGATCTCAAGAAACTCTACCCAAATCAAGGGTTTTACTTGGGTTTGGTGAAAGCTTAAGAAGCATAGCCTTTGCTCACCTCCAATCGTAGCCCTCGTGTTGGGGATCACTCTTCCAGCGTCGGAATGGGAAGATCAAACATTGACGCCACTTAAATCCATTTCTTCCTTCTCTTCCTTCCTCTTTCTTCTCTTTCGTTCTCTTTTCTTCCTTCTTTTCTCTCTCCTCTTTACTCTTCTCACCAAACTCCTTAATGTAATAAATGAGAAATAAAAAACACAATAATGTTATTTATACTTTTTAAAACAACTAGTAACCACATGGGTGGGTCACTTAGGTGGGCGGATGCGCCCGCCTGTGACCGCCCACTTAAGACCCGAAAATCTGCCAACAAGTGGGATTTTGATGGAATTCGACTTTCGGTGTGTATGTTATTCTCGGCACAAGGTATATTTTACGTATGTACTTTAGGATACGGCTACATACCAGCATTACCCGTACATGGCCTTATGATACGTGCATGTGCACGGCTTGGGTACACCTGTCTCCTCTGTCACTGACTGAGACTTGTCTGGTCAACCTGTGTTCAAAGTCACCCTTGTCATCATGGTCCATAAGGAACCCGCTTTAACCCTCTCTGGTTCGGGTCATGCATGGTTAAACCAGGTCAATCGTGTAATTAGACCAGGTTTAAAAAGTAGGGTATCACATCTATAGCTCGGTTAAGGCCTGTTTATGATAGCCCGATTAAAGTCTGAGATCGATCAGCCCGATTATTAACCGTACCATGTCCCCCAAAGCTAGACCCATTTACTTAAATGAGTGTTCACAGCGTAAGACTTCCAAGTGGTCAAGCCAGATTAAGCCCAACTAAGACCGGCCCGGCCCGGCCCGACCGATTGACACCTCTAATTCAAACATCATTTTGATCCTTCTATGACTTTTAACTGTAGTATCTAGGTGGGATCTTCTGACCTGAATTGGGATTGGCTGGCATTATTCTAGTTGATATAAGGCCATGCCATCAGTTGGTTCATACCGACCAATACAACAGATATTCCAACCAGCATCCAATAAATCAATTGATCTGGATTGGGATCAACATTTGGTATGGTCGAGTTAAATTTGCTTTGGGGTTTTTTTTTTTTTCCGGGTTTATTTGATGTAGTGGACATATTTATAAACCTATAATAATTATCTTAAATCTCAACACGGCATCTATTTTATTAGTTAATCTAGTTATGGTCTTTTCATTTTTATTTTTTTTTTCATCAAAAGTTTTTAGTTAGGCTATAATATGTGTCTGACAGTCTAATCTTATTTCAATCACTTTCCTTTTTTATTTTCAGATTCCTAATTAGTTTAATTTATGTTATTAGTTTATGATTGGTTTAGGTATTTTCTTTTTCTTTTTTTCTTTTTTTCCTTTTAGGAATTTGACAAATAAAGTGGGGTGTGTGTGTGCATGCACGCTAAATCTAACATTAGTTTGAAGGTTGGGACACTAGTGGTGAACCCAACCCTACATATCAAGGGTGATGGCTAATCTTATTTTTTTCCTTTCTTTTAGTTTTAATTTTCAGAAACCCCAAAGTGAAATACTTTAGTTTCAAGAATCATAGTTTGTTCCTGTATCCTCAAAATCTCCTATTTTCTAGATTAGATCATTTAATACAAATCAAGAGAAGGCATGTAGAAGCATCAACAAAGATGAGACTTTTACCTTTCATGAGGGGTGGGGTGTCATTTTTTTTCCTATTGAATCTGGATGTAGGAGTCACTTTGCCTTTCAGGCTTCTTTTTTCTATATGATAATAAGGGAAACTAAATTAATCCTAACATTGCAGAGATGTGAACTTTACTTAAATGCATAATAACCGTAGAATTATACACTTCTATCCTCAAATCATGAAAATAGAATAAAAATGATATCTAAAAATGTATGTATATATGCAGAAAAAAAAAAAAAAAACCCTTAATTTCTAGACATACATGATATAATGCACAATAATATATAAAAAGTCACCAAAATATGTAAGACTCATATTTAACCTCATTGTCCTGTTGATTTAAGATCAAAAGAATGTGAAAACTTGCATAAAATAATGAATGCAATATAGAAACTATAGAAACTAAAAAATAAATAAATTCAGAATACAATACAAATATAAATAAAAATAAAAATCCAAAATAAATAAATAAAATAATAAGTGAATTTTGAATAAATCAGGAAAGGAAGAGCAGATCCTAAAATAGTTCAAAATTCCAAAAAGTTCTATGAAAAATTACGGATTAAAATCGTAATCTTTGGCATATTGTCATTACCTAGTTTATGACAACAAAAATATACCTATAGTCTTGTGATGGTAACTTGAAAAGTAATTAATCAAATCAAGTAAAACAAATGAGAGATGAAAATAAACCTATAGAAAAAGAATATAATATATTATGGAAGTCTTGAGAACATACACAACTCAGTTTGAGAAGCACGCCATATTGAGGTAAGCAATATATTCTAGAACTCACTGTTGCAAGGTTCTTCTACACTCCCTAAAAGTGCTTATGGACGTGGGTTATGAGTCTATTTGTTACTTTAACTTTATATAAAATCAAACTTCATTTGAGCGCTGCCCCTCACCCACCCAGATGCCTCCACATGGTTGTCTATTGGCTTGCGTGTTAGTGCAGTGGCCATGCAAGGGAATAGAATTCTCTTGTTCTTATATATAACAACAAATTAATGTTGGATCCATAAGCAATTTCTATTATGCCCTCAACAAACGAACTAATGCAAGATTCTACATTTTTTTTTTTTTCAAAAGTCAGAGGAAATCCACGACATCAATATGCAGATTCTTGTATACTGTCTCACATTCCACCATTGGACACCACACTCTTTCTCTACATTAAATGCCTCATATTGGACAATTCCTCACCCATGACACCAATTCAGACTTTATTTGAAATATTTTAAACAACAGGGCATATTGATTTTGTGCTGACCAATGTAAACCATCGCATATGCAACTAAAGGGATCGAGTCAGAAGCTATTTTCTTTTTATCTTTTTAATCACCAGAGAGAGGCAGAGCATGAGGCAGAGGGGAGGAAAGGGTCAATGGGTGCTTGTTGTCACGTTGAGCAAGCCATTGTATTTTAGAGGATTTTTCGAACTAGGGTTTCAGAGTGAATTTTCTTACCTCTGCTTGGGTGTAATATATCTTTTGCATAACGAAACATCTTCTTCTTCGTTCGAGGACGTAGCACACCACACCAGTATGTGAACCTCATTAAATTTCTATATGATATAGCCAAAATAACCTCTCGGTGGGGGGTAATGACACGTGTCACTGTTAGGACACGTGTCCCCCACCAGACGAAGGGCCCAAGGAACCACTCACACCCGAGCACGCTCAATCACCGAGGCACGCCCGCAGAATCACGCGGGGTCACGTCGCCTGCATGAGGGGAATATTCTCCCAGATGGTTGGACGTATTCTAGTAGGACTCTAAGAGGGAAGAAGGGGAAAAACCCTAAGGCCGAAGAGCTATATAAGAAGGCACGGAAGAAAGGGGAAGGTAAGTTCTGAGACCCTCGCCATTACCCACTTATTAAACTGTGCCGCCGACCCTGACTTGAGCGTCGGAGGACTAACCCCGGACAAAGTTCCGGGCCTCCTTCGTCTGTGTTTGTGTAGGTTGGACTAGCGGGGTTTTTGGCAGCAACAGATTGGGTAGGTTGGACTAGCGGGGTTTTTGGCAGCAACAGATTGGCGCCGTCTGTGGGAACGACGGTAATGGTGGGGAGAACCTACAACCGAAGAAGGACGAGAGCGACGTCCAACGTAGACATGGGGGAAGAACCTTCAGGGGAGCTTCCTCCCTCGGCCGAGACTGGACGGGAAAGGGGTCATGATGACCGGGAAGTGTCCGTCAGATGCCAGCGGTCGGCTGAATATTCAGTACGGGAAGGCAGCGACCATCAGCCTCCCGCGGCCCAGGAGTACGTGACAAGGCAGCAGTTCGAAGACCTCCAGAACAAATATAACCGGATGGCAGAGACTATGAGGGAGGTCTCCAAAGCTGTCTCCCATAAGACCGGCGGAGCACCCCCGGGGACTCACGTCCAGTTCGAGAGGGCTCGAGAAGAAGACCGAAGCAGTACGGGATCGACGAGGGCCGGCCGCGATCCCCGAAACCGAGCAAGGGAGAGTCCCGCGCCCCGAAGTAGGACGCGACGCGCCGCCAGAGACCCGCATGGGGATCAGCACCAAGGAGACAAACAGAGGTCCGAGGACTCGGGATTAAAGAGGATGATCTTAGACCTGAAGGACGAGATCAGAAAGGTGGCAGAAAACCAGACTGGGAACCGCGAGCCCGACCTCACCAATGATACGGCCTTAGCTGACGAGGTCATGAGGGACCCGCTCCCGGTCGGTTTTCGCCTGCCTAAGTACGACACCTATGACGGGTCGGGGGACCCCGTCGATCACTTGGAAGGCTTTAAGGTCGCCATGCAATTCCATCGCGTCTCGAAAAATATTATGTGTCGGGCCCTCCCATTGACGTTCAGGGGGGCGGCGAGGCTGTGGTATAACCGACTACCGACGAAGTCGATCCACAGCTTCAGCGACCTGAGCTACTTCTTTGTGAAGGGGTTCTCTAGTAGCCAGCCCCTCCAGAAGACTACGTTAAACCTAACCAACGTCAAACAGCAAGAAGGGGAATCGCTGCGGAATTACATGAAGCGATTCCAACAAGAAAAGATCACGATCAGGGGCCTTGATCCGAAGGAGGAGTTCACGGCCCTGCTAGGTGGCGTCAAGGACAAGGAATTGAAGAGGTCCCTGGCGAAGCATACGCCTAGAGATCTGACCGAGTTGAGGGCGCGATGCGATAAGTATATCCAGATGGAGGAAACCCTCCAGGCAGATGAAGAAGTCGAAAGGAAGGCGGCGAGGAAGAGACCTTTAAGGGTTGATGATAAACCCATCGAAGAAGGAAAAAGACAAAAGTCCGAGCGCGGTAGGGCCCCCAGTCCACCAAGGAAGTTTGAGAGGTATGCACCCCTGAACCGAAGACGAACAGAGGTGTTAATGCAGATAAAAGATTCTCCAGATGCCAGGGCCATGAAGTGGCCAGGAAAGATGGGGAGACATCCCGAAAGACGCAATGTGGATAGATACTGCCACTTCCACAGAGACCACGGCCATGACACCGAGGACTGTTGGCATCTCAAGGGGGAGATAGAAGGAATGATCAGAAGGGGATACTTAGGCAGATTTGTAGACCGGGAGAAAGAGCTGGCTCCAGAAGGCACTGGCCGGAGAGATAACCGTCGGAGAGATGGTGCAGGTCGGTATGAAAGAGGGGGGCTCGCCCGCAGAGGAAATCAAGAACAGCGGAGAAACCAGACACCAGAGGGAGATGGACGCCGGCCTCGAGAGGAGAACAAGAGCCCAACAAGAGTTATAGCAACCATCTGTGGAGGCCCGGCCGCAGGAGAGAGTTCGGTCTCTGCCAGGAAGGCGAAGGCCTACGCGAGGAGCGTACATGTGGCAGAATGGTCGAACAAGAAGGCAAAGACGGGGACGGTCATCTCATTCTCAGACGATGATCTGGAAGGGGTACAGACCCCGCATGATGATGCCTTGGTCATCGCCATGACTATAGGAGATTGCAAAGTAAAAAGGATCTTAGTGGATAACGGCAGCTCAGCTGATATCCTGTTCCTCGAAGCTTTCCGGAAGATGGGCCTCGACGAAGGAAAGTTAAAAAAGGTCGAACACCCGCTGCAAGGATTCTCTGGCACCCCGGTGAAGGTGGAAGGGTCGATAGAGCTGCCGGTTCGAGCTGGCACCGGAGATCGCCAGGCGACGGTGATGATCAACTTCCTGGTAGTAAGCATTACATCAGCATACAATGCCATACTAGGAAGAGTCGGGTTGAATCTGTTAAAGGCCATCGTCTCCACCCCCCATCTCAAAATGAAGTTCCCAACTAAGAATGGCGTCGGGGAGTGTCGGGGTGATCAGGAGACGTCCCGAAGATGTTACGCCACTACCCTCTGGGGAAAAGAAAAGGCGGGTGAGACGCTCCCAATAGAGGATCTACGTGATGATGTCAGCTATCAACGGGGAGAGCCGGCCGAAGATTTGGTGCAAGTTGAAGCTGAAGAGGGAGACGACACCCGGCAATTCCAGATTGGGGCTACCATGCGAGGGCCGCAACAAGAAAGACTCGTCTCATTCCTGCGGAGCAACGCTGACGTATTCGCTTGGTCGGCATCGGATATGCCCGGGATCGACCGAGAAGTAATAGAACATCACCTGAACGTTAGCCCCATGAAGAAGCCGGTGCAGCAGAGGAAAAGGACGTTCGCCCCAGAAAGACAGAAGAAGATAAACGAGGAAGTGGAAAAGTTACTGAAGGCCCGGTTCATCCGAGAGATCCAGTACCCGGAGTGGGTATCTAACGTGGTGATGGTCCCGAAGGCAAACGGGAAGTGGAGGATCTGCATCGACTTCACCGACCTGAATAAGGCCTGCCCCAAGGATGCATACCCCCTGCCAAAGATAGACCTGCTCATCGACGCGACGGCGGGATACGAGACGCTGAGTTTCATGGATGCATACTCGGGATACAACCAAATCAAAATGGCCGAGGCTGATGTCCCGAAAACGTCCTTCATAACTGAGGGAGGGTTGTACTGCTATGAGGTCATGCCTTTCGGACTGAAGAACGCGGGGGCCACCTACCAGAGGTTGGTGAACAAAGTTTTTAAAGGGCTAATCGGCAAGACCATGGAAGTGTACGTGGATGACATGCTCGTGAAAAGCCTGAAGGCAGAAAGGCACATCCAAGACTTGGAAGAGGCGTTCCAAGTGCTACGACGGTACGGCATGAAGCTGAATCCAGCAAAATGTGCCTTCGGAGTAGCCTCGGGGAAGTTCCTCGGCTTCATCGTTTCAGAGAGAGGAATCGAAGCCAACCCAGTCAAAATACAAGCCATTCGGGACATGAGGTCACCCCAGAACGTAAAGCAAGTCCAGGAGCTGACGGGTCGGGTAGCTGCCCTAGGAAGATTTATGTCCCGGTCTGCTGATAGATGCCTTCCTTTCTTCAAGGCGCTGAAAGGGGCTAAAAGGTTCGAGTGGACGGAGGAGTGCGAAAGATCTTTCGAGCAATTGAAGGAGTACTTGGCCGCACCCCCACTGCTGACAAAGCCGAACACCGGAGATGTCCTGCAGTTGTACCTTGCTGTATCGACGGTTGCTGTAAGCGCCGTACTGACGAAAGAGGAAGGAAAGCAACAACGGCCAATATACTACGTCAGCCGAACCCTTTTAGATGCCGAGACAAGATACCGAAAGGCGGAAAAAGTGGCGTACGCCCTCGTGACGGCGGCAAGGAAGCTGAGGCCATATTTTCAGTCACATACGGTATGCGTACTCACCGACCAGCCTCTGAAGAAAATATTGCAACGGCCAGATATGTCCGGTCGTCTAGTAAATTGGGCCATAGAGCTTGGAGAGTTCGACATCCAGTACAAGCCGAGAACCGCAATTAAAGCACAGGCCCTCGCAGACTTCATAGCGGAGACGACGATTCCCGATGACCCGTAGGGATCTGCCGAGGGACGAGCAGATGAGGCTTGGACACTGTATGTGGATGGGGCTTCCAACAGCGATGGGAGTGGCGCTGGGATTGTGCTGGTAAGCCCCGAAGGCTTCAAAGTAGAGTGCGCCCTACGGTTCGACTTCGACGCCTCCAACAACGAAGCGGAGTACGAAGCGATAATAGCCGGAATTAATCTGGCTCGGGCTTTGATGGTGAAGGAACTAGTAGTAAATAGCGACTCCCAACTCGTCGTGCGACAAGTGAATGGCGAATACGAGGCCAAAGAGCAGAGGATGGCCGAGTACTTGAACACGGTGCGAGAAAGGTCAGCGGTTTTCAAGGAATTTGAGGTAAAGCAAGTGTCACGAGAAGAGAATGCTAGCGCAGACGCGCTGTCGCAGCTGGCCACTTCCGACTCCGCGGAACTTGGGCGAACGGTGTATTTCGAAGTACTACCACGGCCAAGCATCGAGAAACCCCACGAGGTGTTACCCGTAGGTGAAAACGGCCGAGGCTGGATGGACGCCATAATAGAATACCTCAAGGAGGGGAAGCTCCCAGAGAACAAGGACGAAGCAAGAAAGGTAAGAATGAGGTCGGCACGCTTTTTTCTGAAGGATGACATGCTGTACAAGATAGGGTTTACCTCACCGTACCTCAAGTGCCTGGATTCGTCCGACGGCGAGTACGCGCTCCGGGAAGTGCATGAAGGGATATGTGGCCAACACCTTGGAGCCCGGGCCCTGGCTCACAAAGTACTAAGGCAGGGCCTGTACTGGCCGACAATGAGGAAGGACGCGGAAGCACTGGTCAGGAAATGCGTCAAGTGCCAGATGTTCGCCCCCGTGCCTAGGCTACATTCTACCGAGCTGTCGTCCTTATCTAGCCCAGTACCGTTCGCCATGTGGGGGATGGACATCTTAGGTCCGTTCCCCTTGGCCACGAGACAAAGGAAGTTTGTGGTGGTGGCAGTCGACTATTTCACGAAGTGGGCGGAAGCCGAAGCCCTAGCAACGATAACAGAAAAGAACATAAGGGACTTCTTCCAAAGGGCGGTGGTATACAGATTCGGAATCCCCCAGGTCGTGGTTACGGATAATGGCACTCAGTTTGCCAATCCAACCTTCGACGCGTTCTGTGAAGCCCTCGGCATCAGCCACAGGAAAACCTCCGTCGGGTATCCCTCGACCAATGGGCAAACAGAAGTAACCAACCGTACGTTACTCCAGGGGATAAAAAAGAGGCTAGATGATGCCAAAGGACTATGGGCAGACGAGTTGCACCACATTCTCTGGGCCTACCGCACCACTGAGAGGTTAGCTACCGGAGAAACACCCTTCATGTTAACATACGGCACTGAAGCTGTACTCCCAGTGGAGATAGGGGCTATTACACATCGGATTCGGTACTACAACGAAGACGAAAATGACAAAGGACTCCGGGCAAATTTGGACCTCTTGACAGAAACCAGAGAAGCTTCACAGGAAAGGATCGCCGCCTACCAATGGAGGGTCGCCAGGCACTACAACACCAAAGTCCGGAAGAACGAGTTTAGGCAGGGCGACCTTGTCCTTAGAAGGGCGGAAGTGTCGGACCCAAGGCATCAAGGGAAGCTAGACCCAAACTGGGAAGGTCCCTACAGAGTCTCGAGGGTAATACGACCAGGGTCCTACCACCTAGAGACTACGGGGGGAGTAAGGGTACCCCGATCGTGGAACTCGGATAATCTAAGAAAATTCCACCAGTAGTAAAGTGGCTCTGTTAGTTTTTTTTCCGTCTGTAGTTCTTTGCAATTATTGCTCTTCTGAACCTTTTAAATTGTAATTCATCTTGAAATCCGCAAGATTTAATTCATGAATAATACGAGAGCTGGTTTACGGCAACTGAGGATCCTCCAGGCTGATTACCTCTAACTTTGAGGAACGGATGACTGAAGGTCCACACCTTGGAGGCTCAATCACCCCTTCGGCTCGGAGTTCGGCCATAGCCGAACAGACCTGACCGAAGGGGTACCATCTAACAGACCCTTCGGCTGCAGCCGAGGGTATCTTCGGTGATTCGGTGATCCTGATTGTTGGGCGGTCGACCTTCGGTGAACCCTTCGGCCCCAGAGCCGAGGGTACACAACTGGTTGGTGGTTGCCATCGAATGGACCACCTTCGGCCATAGCCGAGGGTACACAACTGGTTGGTGGTTACCATCGAATGGACCACCTTCGGCCAAGGTCCTGATTCATGCGATTGACAAACCCTTCGGCTGGAGCCGAGAGGGAAAACACTTGTAAAATATTGCCAGTGATTACAGGGTCGGCCTTCGTCTGACTTGCTAACAGGTCGACCCTCGGCCAAGTCTCGGGGCCATGCGCCTATGGACAACTAGGGTTTCGGCCCTTTGCAATTATTTATGAATCAAAGATCAAATGAACAAATGAAGAAAGATATTGCATTCATAAAAGCCCGAAGGCTAGTTACATATGAAGCCCGAAGGCAAAAGATTACACTAAAGCCCGAAGGCTAGTTACATATGAAGCCCGAAGGCGAAAGACTACAAAAAAGCCCGAAGGCTAGTTACATTGAGGCAAGGGGGTAGGCTGCGCTGAGAGCCGAGGCCACCTTAAGGAGCATCTGTCGGGTTCACGGCCTCGTCTTCGGCGGGGAGTGCCTCCTGGTCCGAACCCCCACGACCAGGGGTCGGAGGGACTTCCCTTTGCAGCTGGATCTCACCTTCCTCGCTGCCGCCTCCACCGTCGGCGTCGGCAACCTCGGTGGCCGATGGCACCGCCTCCACATCGTCGTCCTCAAAGACGAGGCCGCTGTCGGCAAAGGAAACCCCAGGGTAGTGCCCGAGGACCCAGTCTCGGACCTCGGTAGCACCCATGGTGTACCCTGGGGCGATGGCGTTCGTGATCTCCTCCTTGAAGGCCTCGGAGACTCGATACTTCTCGACCCCTCGGACTTCGGCTTCCAGAAGGCGTGCCCTCATTTGCGACTTCAACTCCGAGAGCTTCCGTTCGCACTCTCGGCGCTCGAGGGCTAGCTCGCACTCCAGGTGCTCCACCTTCTCGAGGAGGATGGAGCGCTCGTTGTCTAGGGAGACCTTCTCCCTCTCGCTGGCTTCGAGCTCCCGACTCATGGCCTCGGCTCGGAGGACCAGCTGACCCATCTGGTTCTGAGCCTGCACAAAGCACCGAAGATTAGAGTAAAAAATATATACATATATAGCACAAGTAGAAAAGAGGCAGGAAGACCGAAGGTTAAAGAGGACCGAGGCTTACCCCTGCCATGAAGATGCACGCCGAGGTGAGCAGCGCCGCCGTCCCTTGCTTCTGGGCTTCTGTGGCGTCTCGGGGGAGACTTCCCTTCGTCACCAACTCTCTGGCAACCCGTCCGACGGTCAGAGAGTCGTCTTCTTTAACCGACCACTCTGGGATGAACCCCACCTCGGCCCTCGACGACGGAACCTTCGGGCCTCGAGAGGCATTAGCGGACGGAGGGCCTTGAGCCAGACCGTCTCTGGGAGCGGCGAGGGCTTGGACAGCCTCGGCAGTCGACCCCTCCACCCTGGGCCTCTTTCTCGGGGTCTCAGAGGACGGGCCCGCCTTTTCCTTCCTCTTGGACTTCGGCTGCTGGGGGGCGTCACGGGCCTTGGCTTCCTTTATCTTTGCTTGTCTTGCGGCGGCGGCGGCCTTGGCCTCGGCTCTGGTAACTTGCACTGCAAGAAGACACAAGAGGTATTAGTACGAAGGACCGACACTCGAAGGAAGAAGACGAAGTCTAGCCTAACTCACCCGGGCTAAGCCCGAACTTGAAGAGGATGGCGTCGGACTTGAGGCAGTCGGCCTCGACTGGAGAACAGCCTTCCTGCCGCTCGCCATCACCAACGACTCCTTGTCTGCCCCGAATAGGGCAGGGGCGGAGTTCACATCCCGAAGGTCCGGGATGTCCCAGACCGTGCCGAAGGGCACCCCCTCGGTCGACTTCACAAAGAAGTACTTATCTTTCCACCCGTGGATGGAACTCGGGTAACCCTTCAGGAGCCGAAGGTCCTTTCGGGGGCAAAAGTAGTACCAGCCCGTAAGTCCCTTACAGGCCTGAAGAAGGAAGCAGTTTATGAAGAGTCGAAGGGAGAGAGGCCTCTTGTGCCGAACGAAGAAGATGACGAAGCTTAATGCTTGTCGCCACCCGTTCGGCGTTAGTTGGGTCGGGCTTACCCCATAGTGCCGAAACACTTTGGTGAAGAAGGGGTGGAGGGGCAGCCGAAGGCCTCCTTGTACAGGCACAGCTCCTCGGGGTTCCGATAGCTGGCTCGGTCAGAGGGTTTGGGCAGACGGAGCTCGAAAGCATCCGAAACGCCGAAGGAGGCCCTTAGCTCCTCCAGTTCTGGTTCGTCCATCGTGGAGACGATCTTAAGGGCCTCAACTTCTAAGGGCTCCTGTGTCTGGGCTCGGGCGTCGAGCACCCTCTCCCTGAACTCCTCACCGTTGGAGCCACCCTTAGACCCCGACGGTGTGGCCGCTGACGATGAGTCGCGGGAGGAGGGAGAGTCGGTGGAATCCGAGGACATCCCTCGGACTTCCCCAGGACTCCTATACCTACGTCTTGGTCTCGACCTCTCGCGGGACGATGGGCTGTAGCCCGACGAGGAAGACATCACTTACTTGTTGCTAAGCTAGGGAAGAAGTGGACGAGGCTAGAAGGGGGTCCGAGGCCGAAGGTGAGCTCTCCGAAGGGAAAAAAGAAAGGTTGCCCCACAAATGGCCCCCCACATTATATAGATGGAAGAATGGCGGTACGACTTCCGGGCATTAATGGCACCGCCACGTCAGGGTACGAAGCCTCGAGGTTTGCGCCCGAGCGGACCTAGCAGGCCTAGCAGACGATCTCTCCTTCGGTTGGGAGTTCGGCCAAAGCCGAACGGACCTGACCGAAGGTCCCTCCTTCGGTTGGGAGTTCGGCCGAAGCCGAACGGACCTGACCGAAGGTCCCTCCTTTCGGTTGGGAGTTCGGCCAAAGCCGAACGGACCTGACCGAAGGTCCCTCCTTCGGTTGGGAGTTCGGCCAAAGCCGAACGGACCTGACCGAAGGTCCCTCCTTCGGTTGGGAGTTCGGCCAAAGCCGAACGGACCTGACCGAGGGTCCCTCCTTCGGTTGGGAGTTCGGCCAAAGCCGAACGGACCTGACCGAAGGTCCCTCCTTTCGGTTGGGAGTTCGGCCAAAGCCGAACGGACCTGACCGAAGGTCCCTCCTTCGGTTGGGAGTTCGGCCAAAGCCGAACGGACCTGACCGAAGGTCCCTCCTTTCGGTTGGGAGTTCGGCCAAAGCCGAACGTACCTGACCGAAGGTCCCTCCTTCGGTTGGGAGTTCGGCCAAAGCCGAACGGACCTGACCGAAGGTCCCTCCTTCGGTTGGGAGTTCGGCCAAAGCCGAACGTACCTGACCGAAGGTCCCTCCTTCGGTTGGGAGTTCGGCCAAAGCCGAACGGACCTGACCGAAGGTCCCTCCTTCGGTTGGGAGTTCGGCCAAAGCCGAACGGACCTGACCGAAGGTCCCTCCTTTCGGTTGGGAGTTCGGCCAAAGCCGAACGGACCTGACCGAAGGTCCCTCCTTTCGGTTGGGAGTTCGGCCGAAGCCGAACGGACCTGACCGAAGGTCCCTCCTTTCGGTTGGGAGTTCGGCCAAAGCCGAACGGACCTGACCGAAGGTCCCTCCTTCGGTTGGGAGTTCGACCAAAGCCGAACGGACCTGACCGAAGGTCCCTCCTTCGGTTGGGAGTTCGGCCAAAGCCGAACGTACCTGACCGAAGGTCCCTCCTTCGGTTGGGAGTTCGGCCAAAGCCGAACGTACCTGACCGAGGGTCTCTCCTTTCGGTTGGGAGTTCGGCCAAAGCCGAACGGACCTGACCGAAGGTCCCTCCTTTCGGTTGGGAGTTCGGCCGAAGCTGAACGGACCTGACCGAAGGTCCCTCCTTCGGTTGGGAGTTCGGCCAAAGCCGAACGTACCTGACCGAGGGTCTCTCCTTTCGGTTGGGAGTTCGGCCAAAGCCGAACGGACCTGACCGAAGGTTCCCCCTTTCGGTTACGAAGCCTCGAGGTTTGTGCCCGAACGGACCTGACCGAGGGTCCCTCCTTCGGTTGGGAGTTCGGCCAAAGCCGAACGGACCTGACCGAGGGTCCCTCCTTCGGTTGGGAGTTCGGCCAAAGCCGAACGGACCTGACTGAAGGTCCCTCCTTCGGTTGGGAGTTACGGACCTGACCGAAGGTCCCTCCTTCGGTTGGGAGTTCGGCCAAAGCCGAACGGACCTGACCGAAGGTCCCTCCTTTCGATTGGGAGTTCGGCCAAAGCCGAACGGACCTGACCGAAGGTCCCTCCTTCGGTTGGGAGAACGGACCTGACCGAGGGTCCCTCCTTCGGTTGGGAGTTCGGCCAAAGCCGAACGGACCTGACCGAGGGTCCCTCCTTCGGTTGGGAGTTCGGCCAAAGCCGACCGGACCTGACCGAGGGTCCCTCCTTCGGTTGGGAGTTCGGCCAAAGCCGAGCGGTGCTGACCGAAGGTCCCTCCCTCGGCAAGGGGCTCGGCAAAGCCGAGCGGTGCTGACCGAAGGTCCCACCTTCGACAGGGGGCTCAGTAAAGCCGATCCGAAGCGGCCAAAGGTCTTTCTCTCGATCAACCCCAAAGCCTTGGTCACTGGTAATGCCAAGACCGAGGGAACAAGTCAACCTCAGAAGATGGTTACTCCCACAGGAAGAAGCTCCTAGTGGAAGTAAGGGGGCTCCTGATATAGCCAAAATAACCTCTCGGTAGGGGGCAATGACACGTGTCACTACTGGGACACGTGTCCTCCACCAGACGAAGGTTCCAAGAAACCACTCACACTCGAGCACGCTCAATCACCGAGGCACGCCCGCAGAATCACGCGGGATCACGTCGTCTGCATGAGGGGAATATTCCCCCAGAAGGTTGGACGTATTCTAGTAGGACTCTAAGAGGGAAGAAAGGGAAAAAACCCTAAGGCCGAAGAGCTATATAAGAAGGCACGGAAGAAAGGGAAAGGTAAGCTCTGAGACCCTCACCATTACTCCCTTATTGAACTGTGCGGCCGACCCTGACTTGAGCGTCTGAGGACTAACCCCGGACAAAGTTCCGGGCCTCCGTCGTCTGTGTTTGTGTAGGTTGGACTAGCGGGGTTTTTGGCAGCAACATGTATACAGTCATCACCTCCTGGGTAGTGGAAGTAAACCCTGAAGTCATTAAATCTGAAGAGGAGAGGGGAGGGGAGGGGAGGGGGGAAGAAATAGGAGAACTAGAGTACAGGGTACATTTATAGATGGAATAAGTGAGGGCTTCAGGATCACCACCAGGTGTGTTGAAGTCTTTAGGATGAGTTGCTGTTGTAGAATTACGATTAAAAGCCTTCTCAAGTGCCCGTACAGCTACACCACCAGGCACCACCACTCTTTCTTCGAGTTCCTATTCATACTTGTACTTGATATTGGGTACTCCGTAGTTCCATCCATTCAGTGCAAACAAAGGAAGATAGCAGACTACTCCTTTGTCTGCAATGTCTTGAAATAGGAGAAAAAGGACAGGAAGATGCAGCAGCAACAACCTTTGTTTATATTACAAAGAATATTTGATAGGGCAAGTTATTCGAGGTAGATTAATGATGCCCGCTAGTATTGAGAAGCAGAGCATTCAGTGAACTTCATTTTCTGCACTGATGCAATAGGTAGTTGATTGGTGTTAAGGAGGCGGATTTAGAAACCTTGAAGAGGACAGATGGGTGAACAGTCAAGACAGAGGAAGCACAATTCCATTACCCAGGTCAGAACTCATGTCACAAAGAAAGAGGACACTCTGATCCCCCCCCCCCCACCCCCCAAAAAAAAAAACACACACACAGAGACACCACCACCACCTAAAATAAGGCAGAAAGGCAAAAGTTTCAGGCAAATGGAACTGATCAAATGAGAAAATAAACTGTGAAACCATGCCAATACATAGGTGGTATATGATTGAGTTTTCTGACTAGTGACATATGGCTAGTCATGCAGACATTTTTAGATTTGGCGAAAGTTGATTTAGATGGTCCATCATGATAAGCTTATCAGGGGATCCACCATTTCTGAGCCACATGGACAATTGATTCTGGCAAACTGAATGCTGGATTTGTTGTACACCTTATAGATTATCCACATTTTAAATTTCATATTCAAATTCAGTCTAACGCCCGCCCATGTATTTTTGCATTTTAACATTCTTTAGTTGTCCATGCAACTCAGTGGTCCTTAGTTGCCCCCACTGCACAACAAATGGTTGCCAACACTCAGGCATGCATCCCTGGCCGTCATTGGATGCATTGGTGCACTTGAGAGGATCTGATTCCAAGGACCTTAGGTTTTACCCGTCGAAAAAATTTCAGCCACGTCCAACCATGTTATATGGTATAACTAATATGTTGTCCATAGATATCATGGTTAATGTGCCATCCAGGAAAATCTCTCCTTGAAGTTAAAGAAAAGCCTTGGAGGATTCACTGTGTTTAACTAAAGTCATGCACCTGGGTTCCAACTTTAATTGAATTTTGTTAGCAACCAATTGTTTAAAGGAGATTAAAATGCTGCCAAGCATTCAAATTTTCATGTGGAATAGCTGTGCCGAGGGGATTGCAGTAGGATATGGCTTCTCGAAGAGGCAAGTTCCCATTGAACCCAACTGCATCAGATGCTGAAATTTATAGAAACCCTACTTCACATCTTCGAAACTTGCCCATTTGAGAAGGCCGTGTGGTTTGCAGCCAACTATCCTTTCGTTAGACGCTGAAAAGATATTTTGGATAATTATCATTGCTGGGATCCCCACCAAGGACATCATACTAAAATGAATAGATATTGACCCCTTTTGTGGAATTTGTCGCAACAAGTAGGAATCATTATACCATTTGTTGTTTGAGTGTGAATTTTCAAGAAGAGTTTGGGCTGCCAGCCCCTTGGGTCTTAAATCTAATTGCTTTCCGATTTTATCTTCAAATAGTTTTATTATGTATTGCTTCAACTCTGGTGATATTCCAAAGAATGAATTGTCTTGGTTCTTTTCAGTGTTTATGATATTAAGTTACTTCTCTGAAAACATAGAAACCAAACTCTTTTTTGTGCTCAAAAACTGGATCCTTAAACCAATTCTCAAACAAATTCTCAAACAGGTTGAGATTTGGATTTTGAACGGAATACCCAACAAAAAGTGTGCATTTGAGGTGACATCTGAAATTTCCCAAATCAACACTTGTGCCCCTACCCCCTAGTAGTATAACCCTTTCACAGATAAAAATAAAAAATATTGTGAGCAATTTGTGTTTTTTACTCAAAGGGAAATCTATCTCATGTCAGGCAAATTACTTGTTGACAAGAATGAAGAAAACGAGGAAAATCAACTAAAAGGTGGACTTGGTATGGAGTAATGGAAAGGTAATCAGAATGTTTTTTGAAAGGAACTATGGACCTGTGCTAACTTTTTGGCCTAGGACTTTAATACCACTATGTTTAGAAATAGATAACCATCCAACTTACCCCAATTTTTGTGTTAAAACTAACATTAGGCATTTGGTGGTGCACAAATCCATATAGCCAATGAGACTAAAAAAAAATAACAATCGGTTTATCTGTCGGATATGATGTATATATAATGTTACAATAGTTAATATATCTTTCTCTTATTTTTAAAAAGAAAAAAATTTCTCTCTCAGGGCCGGAGAGGATGAACTAAATAGATTAAGGGTACTGGATTGGTTCCTGGAAGTAGTTACCTGTTGCAGTGAGAATAAAAAATAAGCAGTCTAGCTTTTTGGAGCCGATTGAAATTTTATGCGAGTGACGAATTTTTTGGGTTTTTTTTTTTTTTCTTTCCCTTATGGGTATTGAACTATTGGGATTTTTTTTCCAGTGGGCAAGGATTTAGTTATAACCAACATCGATGTCAATCCGGAATCCTGATTGGTCAATTTTATCTTTATTTTTCATAAAAAATAATTTTTTTACTACTGTTTCGATACTGATACCTGAGCTGGATCGGTCAAGTATCAATATCAATCTCAGTCAATGTTGATATGATACAGCCAATTCAATACCAATACTCAAATCCATGATATATATTAGGGGTGAAAGTTTGGCCTGACAGCTCGAACCCGCCCTGAGGCTGAATAGGGTTTGGGTCAAGTTTTTTGACCCTGAGGGTGTGGGTTGGGGCTGAATTTTTGCAGGCCCTGGCAGGGTTTGGGCCGGCCTCAGGCCCAATTAAAGGGATGCAGGGTTGGGCTTGGGTTTGGGTTTTAAGAAACTTAGCCCAACCCGACCCTGTTTCACCCCAAATTGATATCATATTAGTATCGGATTAAGGGTAAAATAGTAAAAAAAAAAAAATTATGAAATACTAGAGTGAAATTGATCAATATGGGTCAATCCAGTTCAGTATCAGATTAAGGGTAAATCATAAAAAATGAGTATCGGCGAAACTGACCAACAAGGGTCAATCTAGATTAATGTTGGATTAAGGGTAAAATTGTGAAACAATTTTCATGAAAAAAGGATGGATGAAGCAGCCAATGGGGGGTCATTTGGATCAATATCATATCAATATTGATCTTTAAACCGATTTTCAAGAACTGAATTCCTTTGTCGAGATCCTCTGCATGTTCATTCACTTGGACATACACTTTATGTGGCAATGTCTCTTCCACTTACTCTCTATTAAAGGTTGAAGAGAGGTCTTTATGAAAACAAAGAGGACAACTGGTCGGAAGACTTGTCCTACTTTGCTTCATCTCTCTTAAAAATAGAACATTCAGATTATTTTATGAAAACAATTTCATCAAAATTACCATTCATGTATACAAATTTTTACATATTTGTTAAAATAATTTGTTTACTTTAAGGCTCATATGATCTTCATTAATTTGTGTTAATCCCAATTTTTTAGGTGGAAGGGGGTAAGGGCTCTGGCCCAGGCCAGAGTACCAGACCCAACTGGCCAGTTCACATATTTTATAAATGGTTTAAGACCTAGTTTGTGTTTCAATTAATTTTTTTTTTTGGGGCATTTTGCATAAATTGCTTTTGGGTATTTCCCAGATCTTTGCTTGTCTAAGCTTTGACCGAGGCTTGTACAAGGCTAAAAGGTAGCAGCACTTAAGTGTTCCAAAGTTTTAAATGCTACATTTTAATCTCAGTTGTTAGTTTGATTATGTTAAGTAGAATAAGAAAAACATTCAACCTCCTATCGGCTCTTCTAGGCAATCATTGTCTTCTTTTTCTTCTTTTTCACAGCCGATTATATTTTGCTACACAATTGTATTTTGGGCTCCTTGGATTCCGATGCCTCAACAGTTGTTGGAAACGGACGACTAAAATTGTAGAGAGGGGAGAAAAAAGAAAGGAAGGGAGACGAACTTTACTAATAACAATCAAGACTTGGGAAAATGATTTGCAAAAATCATCATTAATGCATAAAATTGAACATCCAAATTGAAAATCGTTCCAAAACAAAGAGGGCGAGAATAATCAGTTGATGCATTGAAAACAATGAATAAATAAGATTTATCTACAATTAAATCAACGGTTGATATTTAGTGTGCTGTTTTTACCTTCAGAATGCTTAAGCACATCCAAAAAGTCCAAAGAGGGCAAAAATCTTATAAAAATGATATAATCTTCCTATGTCTCGTTGCAAGAATTTTTTTTTTGTGGGTGGGGTGGGCATCCCAAAAGGAAATCTTACAACATGATAAAATCTCTCTTATGTCCATACAATAATTAGTGGACCATTAGGAATTTAGGTCCAGTCTACCGTCTGTTATTTTCACACTTCTTTTATTTTTACAATTTTTTGCTTTTTGCCTAACAGGGTACACTTCCCTTTTTTTTTTATTAGGCCTAACAGGGTCCACACTTGATGCTTTTGCATCATTTAATTGCAAATTGCTTTTTCTTCTTTTCACTTTTTTTTCCCTCTTTTCTTTTCCAACGGTGATGATTTCTTCTTTTAAGAAGACCTCCATATGTTCAGTTGCGTATACAAGGCTTTTTTTTTCTTTATTTATTTATTTATTACATTGCTTGGCGTAACCATGTTGATTACACCAAAATTGGCACATCAGGAGGAAAAAAAAAATGACAAGTCTCTTTTATGATTCTTTACAAGAATGATTGAGTTTCTCTGCACCCATGATAAATTCACTCACTACATGCATTTAAGAGAGAGTGATCTCCGAAGGTGGGGAATAGGGGTTTTTCAGGTCCATGGGTCATGTAAGGCCATGTGGTCAAGGAAACTTATAAAATAAAAAAGTCAAGGAAATCTATCCTTAAATGAATTATTAGGACAATACGAATCTGAGTTCATAAGTTTTTGTTGTTCACCTCACATTGTTTTTTTTTCTTCTTAACAATTTTTTTCTGTCTGCCTAGTAGGGGGTACACTTAGCTTTTACATCATTAATTTCAACTTTCTTATCTTTTTCTCAAATTTTTTTTTTTTTTTTGTAATATATATATTTTTTCAAATAAATAAAGAAGGGAAATATATAACAATAGGAGACTTGAACTTGAGCATGGGTTTTTATAAGGATAGATGTGTAACTAGAAAAAGAGGGAAGGGGAGTAGTGTTCCAACTTACAAGATGCCTCTTATATAAAAGCAAACGAGGCCAAATATAAATGAGGCCAAATATTTGTAATATCATTTCTTTATATCACCGCATGCAAGGCAAACAAGGATTGAACATGAACATTAGTTTAACCTATCGATGAGTTTGAAAGAAAAGATTGTAGAATTGAATCCTATCATATACATGTATGAATGGATGAATGAATATTGGAGTAGATAGCCATTGACCAATATTGGTTGGCCATTGACCAGCAGAGCTTGCAGGATGTGATTGGATTATTAAATAAATAAATAAACCGACCCAGAGGGCCTAGACCCTATTCCTCCCGAATAATTTGACCCACTTTACCCAAAAATGAAATTATTTAACCCTTAAAGGCAGCAAAACTTGCAGAAATTGAGTTGTCCACAAAACCCCTTCCAACGTGGCTGAACTTGACACCAAACCACCCCAGTTGTTCACATTCCAACAATAATTCACCTCTTTAAAAGGTAATGCGTCCCTAGTCCCCACTCCCTAGTCCTGTCTGTGAAATTTTATCAGAAAAAAAACAAAGAAAATTACAAGACCAATCTCTAGGCGTAGGGGATCTTTATTTTTATTCTTGTAAAGTCATTATTATATATTTTTTATTTTTTAAAGTTTATTATCATATTGTTTTTTTTTTGTTAACTATCAATATCTAGACCTTCAATCTGACTAATTTCATAAATTTATATAGATCCCACAATCATATGAATCAAGTCATACTAGAATTGAATCATTCAACTTATCACTCCTTATATTTAATTATATTATAAAAATTATCCTATCTTAAGATTGATTTAAGTTACTTTTATCGAATCAATAAACAATAGCCAACAGATTACTCATGGAGATGATATAGGGACCATCATGAATGGGAGGGACCCACATCGAGAAAAAATAAAGCTAAGGGACCCACTAGTGGATTAGGATCAACTAATCATTACCGTTGCCACCTACACCAAAATCTTCTCCCTCTTCTCCGCTTGAAGTCGAAAGGTATTCCAAACTTTTGAGAGCCCAATGCAATGAGATTTTAAAGACCAAAGATACGGGTGAAGCAAATCTTATCAGTTTGTTGTTAATCTAATTTAAACATTCTACTTATCTGTGCTTCAAAGGAAAACCATCCATTCTCAAGACTTCTTAAGTGGGAACAAATAGCTTAGAGAGCGAGAGAACATTGCCTGAGGAATCAGGATAGTGATTTTGGTCAAACCGGATCAGAATCAACTTGAGGTTCTGATTCATTTCAATGGGCAAGCCCAACATATATATTGTCTAAGGTTTTATGCCTTTCACCAAATCCAACACTGAGTATGTTAATGAGTAGGTTGTCCAAATGTATATTTATTTGTCGGAGGAGAGTTTTCTACACTAGTGCATGGATCAATGAAAACGTACGTAGAAGCATCAACTGGGTAAGCATTATCATTTTTCATAGGGGGTGGGGCAGTAATTACAAACCCCATGTGTCTGAGCGCAACCACTACACTCCCCCCACAAAAAATTTCCCTTATTTCTTCTAGCTACTAGACGGCCTGTACCATTGCATTTCCATTTCCATGCCTATCCCATTCAATTATATGTTTCTGCAATTATTTTCAGTTAAAAAAAAAAAAAAAACCCACTTGAAAGGAAAATTACATCTTTGTTATTTCAATATCTTCTATTGAAGTTGCGGTTGGAGAAGCAATGGTGATCTAGTCTTCTTTGCTCAAATTAATATCTTAAGGTTATGAGAAGATTATAGTTGAAACAAATAATTGAGCTGTGATATCCTACCTACAAAAAGGAATTGCATTTTCTCCTTTATCGTTTAGATTGATATGGAGGACATTGTTTACTTTTCATTTTCTTTTATTAAATTTTATGTATTTTTAATATTTTTCAAAGGAGATTAACAGTTTTGCTGACTCTTTTACAATGAGTGCACTATTCGATGATGTGTACGATGATTTAACTCAATTTTGATCCATGGGTCCAGGTAATGTGTTTTACTCCTGCCATGTGTTCTCCAACATTGTTATTGATGATGATGAATAAATGTGTCTTCTTACCTCCCAAAAAAATAATAAAAATAAAAATTGCATGTAAAGTCAATATAAACCGGTTAGCAGTTCTTTCTTGGTTTCAGAAAAGCTACTTCTGAACTAGTCAATTTAAAATGGAGAAACTGGTTACCTGGTGACAAAAGAGGGGTGATCTCAGCATTGAAAAATATAGGAAGAAGGAAAGGTAAAATTTTAAATACAAGGGAGTATCAAGAAAAAAAAAAAGAAAAAAAGTTGAAGGCAAGGGAGTTTTAGTTAATATAGGATAGTGTAAGGGAGTCAAGGTAACTGTCCCTTCTTTCTGTAATGCCTAACCTCTACAATAAGTAGAACCTCCCCATTCTCCTATAGACAAAAACCCTTCAAGAACACCTTGAAGACATCAAGTGAAACCACACTAATTCCTGTTCTTTTCTGCAGATTTCTACCAAGAAACCCTCCATAGATGGCAACTGAAATGACCGTAAAGCTTCTGGTAGACAAAAACAGAAACAAGGTTCTCTTCGCCGAAGCAGGAAAGGACTTTGTGGATTTCCTCTTCAGCCTTCTGACTTTGCCTATGGGCACCATAGTGAAACTCCTCACCCCAACTCATATCCCTACTGGCTGCATCGGCAATCTCTATTCCAGCGTAGATAATCTGGACAACCTTTACATCCAACCAGACGTCCAGAAATCCCTGGTTTTGGAGCCCAAGATTGGTTATTGCAGCAATGAAATGCAAATGCTGCTTATGCAGAGTGCCAACTCTTCGCAGAGTAACGAACCGCCGACCCTTTATGGTTGTTCCAACTCGTTCCATAATAGCTCTTGTGGGGGTTACGTGAGCTATGTAATGGAAACTAAATGTGGTAGTTGTCAACAGAAAATGACGCGTAAGGTGTGTGTCGTTGAGGGAGAAAGCTCGACGGTGGCGAAAGGTGGTGTTGGAGGAGGGTATGTGAAGGAGGTGGTGACTTACATGATTACTGATGATCTGGAGGTGAAGCCAATGTCTACCATCTCTAGTATTACCTTTATTAATAGGTATGCTATTAAGGATATCGGAGCCTTGGAGGATAAGGTCGTTCATTTGGGCATGAAAGAGGTACTTTAGACTCTCTCTCTCTCTCTCTCTCTCTCTCTCTCTCTCTATTGTTTCCAAGTATATATGCATCTCTCTCACTTTCTCTCTCTAAGTTTGTGTTTTCAATTCTTTTGTGAACAGGGTTTGGAATTGTTAAGGACGTCATTGCAATCAAAGTCAGTTTTTACGGATGTCTTCCTTAAAGAAGAGATTTAATAAGTTTCAAACCATGTTCTTCTTCTTCACCAAAGATTTGCCCAACATAGTGACTTGTGTCTTCGGGTTGGCTTCTTCAGCAGCGTCATTTTCATCACCTTCCTCCTCGTCTTCTTTGTTTTGTTTCACTTCTTGTTTTCAGTTTCTGAGTTGTGGCTGTAATTAATGTTGTGTGTTACTTTCTTGGCTGTGTACCTAGTTGGCTTTAATTCTCCCTATCCTTAATAATTATATTCCTATTTGATAATCCATTTAGAACTGGGAGAATTGCTAAATATTCCCCCCCCCCCTCCTTTTTTTGGTGAAAATGTTGTTGAATATTTCCGTGGAAAAAAATTCCTTTCCTGGACTATCATTGACTAACACTGGCAGGAGGTAGGATCGCGGAGAGAGAGAGAGAGAGAAAGTTTGGGAGAGAAATTAAGGGAATTGGACAGAGAAAGTGAGAGGGTACCGGGAGAAGGGGATGAGAGGGAGAGAGTCGGAAAGTGGAGTGAGAGAGGACTGAGCAGAGAGAGTTTGAAAGAGAGAAGGAAAGTATATGTATATATATATATATATATAGAGAGAGAGAGAGAGAGAGAGAGAGAGAGAGAGAGAGGTGCCTACCCCATCACTCCTATTTTACCATGAACCTTTGACAGCTAGTAACAAGATCTTTCACCCCACCAAGTCACTAATTGTTGAGAATCGTACACATGGTTCAAGTATCCCATAAAATATATATATTTATTGAACATGAGAAATGTTGGGGTTTTTCAACCCTAATTTTCCATAAGATCAAAAAATTTAGCCCAAACCTTATTTAAGTTCAGAGCGGATCAAGGCATGTTCGAGTTGTCATAACTAAACCTTCATCTTTAGTGAGCAATGAGTGACAACAAAAATCCAATAATTGGGAAGATTCTGACATACACCTTAACCATTGGATCTTCACTATCACTCTCTCCCCACAAAAAATTTTTGTGCCAAAATAGATATCATTCTTGATACCAATTACTAAAACTATACTCTAGCCTTCAAATAGATTTATACAAATACAACGAGGAGAAAATAAAATATAATAGATGAAAATAAAAATAAAAAATAAAAAGAAAACCTAGACTAGAGTCACTAGACCGCAATCATTGAGAATAAAGAATGGATAATTGATTCTCGCAAACTGAATGATGGATTAGTTGTACAAATTATCCACATTTTAAATTTCATATTCAAATTCAATCACACGCCCTCCCATGTATTTTTGCATTAGTTGTCCACGCAACTCAGTGGTCCTTAGTTGCCCCAGTGCGCCTAGTGCACAACGGATGGTTGGCAGCACTCAGGCATGCATCCCTGGTCGTCAGATGCGAATTGGATGCATTGGTGCACTTGAGAGGATTTGGTTCCAAGGACCTTAGGTTTTACCCGTCCAAAAAATTTCATCCACATCCATGTTGTAACCCGACAGTCACTGAGAGGGGGGGTCAATCAGTGAGTCCAATTCCTATCCCCAAAAAACTTGTCTAATGTCTGGCCAAGAAAAACCTGATATACCTGTCCCTGTTTACACACAGTCGTATGCACACTCAGCCTCTCATAGGCACTTCCAAGTATGCACACCCATTCCACATTCCACACACTTCAATATCAAATGCAAACAACAAGCACCCACAACACAGGGTTTTTACGAGGTTCGGCAATTTGCCTGCATCCCCGGAGTAGTGCCTGTAAAGGCTCGTACCTACTCAATACACTACTTTTGACTGCACCCACAGTCAGGAGCACCCACACCCAATTTTCTCAAGCCAAAGCTGAGATGGCACTCGTAGTGCCGATACAATGTGTAGCACCCACTACACGGGAGCACCCACTCCCGGTGCTTAGCACCCACTAAGCACACAATAAATAATACAATTAAATTGGGCTTATATCAATGCCCTACAGTCAAGCTCTGCCTAGCATATGCATCAACAACTAGCTAGCATGCTTACAGTTCATCCACAACTAACCTAGCATGTATACATTCATCCACAACTAACCCTAACATACATACATACATGTAATGTAAAATCCGAGGTTAGAGAATCTCACAACCGATTGCCTGGGATGACTGGAAACTTGTACTGACAAGTTTGGTGCTCACACCTTCTCTCTCCTTGGCTTCTTGCTCTTCAAAGCAAATACATCCTTGCTTTATTCTCTTCTTCCTTGGCTTTGAGTTAATGTACCATTAACACACTTCAACCACCTCTTTTACCTCATTTAATGGCCTAAGAACATTTATCATCAAGAATATATGTTCATTCAAGGACCAACAAAGAGGGGGAAGCTTCTCCTACCAAAACCGTAGCCTTCTTTCACTCAAAACCCATTTTTCTTGCTTCCATGGTGTAGGGCTTGAAAAAAAAAAGAAGCTACAACTTGGTTCACCCAAATCCGACTTAAAATGAGGGAGATATGACCTTTTGAAGTTGGACCAATGAGATAGCCCGAAATGGAATCTTTGTACGGGTGGCGTAGGCTACACCGGCGGCGCGCGCAACAGGGGCGAAATCTGACCGTAGATCTCGTATAAGAGATCTTATAATCCAAGCCGTCCGATTAAACCAACGGACAACAGATCCAAACCGTTAGATTTGAATCTCGATGACGTAGGCGCTGACATCGTCAGAAGTGTTGTCGATCTATGATTGGTTGCTTTTCCGGATTTTAAGGGAGCTTGTCTCCCACTCACAAAAGAGAAATGGATTATTGACCGTTGGATCCGAATCCTCCTTAATATGATTTCATAAGATCATTAGGATTGGAATCTTCTTTAGATCTTCTAAACACGCGCGAAACACACTAACATTATTTGATAAGGTGTAGCGGCAGTGCATCAAGAATTATGCACTTAACCAATCAAATCCTACGCGCAAGCATCTATCTCGTCCATATCACACAAAAATCTCAGCAGCCTTTGGATGGACATCAAGCCTACGTGGTCGAATCTTGACCATCCATTTCACTTCCCTTTACTCCTCTTTATTATAATCAAGCCCCTGCCTCTATATATTTCAGTGCTTAAAGACCCCTTGCAACTCAGACCTTCAAAATCTTTAAATTACACAAAAGCCCTTCTAACTTCAAAAATAAATTCCGAAAAATCCACCCAACACCGAGATCAACGGATGGATTTTCGGTTTGGATTTTCGAACCGACTTTACAGAAACGCTTATAAATTTTTCATACGATATCCGATCGAGATGAAACGAAGTGCGTTGGAATCGTAACTGGATTCTCTACGACTTTTCAGAAGACTCAATCATCTGAATCGTCCATATAAAAAGACTAAAATGCCCCTACACCTTTCCAATGACGTATCTTTCTCATACAGAATCGGAATGCGATGAAATAAGAACCGTTGGAAAGATTGTATTTTTTTCGTATTGTTACATGTAGAACACTTCCTTTAAAAAATTCATCTTCAATGCCGAAACTGCCCTCAACTGCCACAAATGACGTAACTTCTTCATACGGTATCGGAATGTGACGAAATCAAATGCACTGGACTAAGTAAATTACAATCTATCTTTTTCATGAAGAACCGATCTTCTAAAAATATCATTTTCACTGCCGAAAATACCCTCGATAGTAAATAGGCCAATTTTGCCAGTTTTGACCCAGAAACCCGCACCACCTATTAATGATGTATTAAACCACTCCATGCATACCAAGCTGCTCTGTTATCTCATCGGTGACACTGGA
The DNA here is from genome assembly GCF_013358625.1 of Macadamia integrifolia. Classification (NCBI taxonomy): domain Eukaryota; kingdom Viridiplantae; phylum Streptophyta; class Magnoliopsida; order Proteales; family Proteaceae; genus Macadamia; species Macadamia integrifolia. Next base: position 15,528 of record NW_024868735.1, on the reverse strand, counting down.
TACTGCCATGTCATCATTTTCATCCATATCACCCAAACTGGCCACGTCATCACCGCCACGTGGCCGAGTTGCCAACAAAGACAACCATAAAACAACAATCCAATCATGTTATATGGTATAACTAATATGTTGTCCATATATATCTCATGGTTAATGTGCCATCCAGGAAAATCTCTCCTTGAAGTTAAAGAAGAGCCTTATATAATTCACTATGTTTAACTAAAGTCATGCACGGGTTCCAACTTTACTTGAATTTTGTTAGCAACCAATTGCTTAAAGGAGATTAAAATGCTGCCAAGCAGTCAAATTTTCATGTGGAGTAGCTGTGCTGAGGGGATTGCAGTAGGATATGGCTTCTCGAAGAGGCAAGTTCCCATTGAACCCAACTACATCAGATGCTGAAATTTATAGAAACCCTACTTTACATCTTAGAAACTTGCTCATTTGAGAAGGTTGTTTGGACTATCCTTTCATTAGATGCTGAAAAGATATTTTGGATAATTATCAATGCTGGGATCACCACCCCTTACTAAAATGGGTGGATTTTGACCCTTTTTGTGGAATTTGTCTCAACAAGTAGGCATCATTATACCATTTGTTGTGTGAGTGTGAATTTTCAAGAAGAGTTTGGGCTGCCAGTCTCTTGGGTCTTAAACCTAATTGCTTTCCGATTTTATCTTTGAATAGTTTTATTATGTATTGCTTCAACTCTGGTGATATTCTAAAGAATGAATTGTCTTGGTTCTTTTTAGTGTTTATGATATTAAGTTACTTCTATGGAAACACAGAAACTAGACTGTTTTTTGTGCTAAAAAACTGGATCCTGACCAATTCTCAAACAGGTCGAGATTTGGATTTTGCACGGAATACCCAACAAAAAGTGTGCATTTGA
>NW_024868735.1:0-13096 GCF_013358625.1 Macadamia integrifolia | reverse complement strand
CTCAAATTCTCAATCGATGTTGGAATGATATAGCCAATTCAATACCAATACTCAAATCCATAATTGATATCGTTTGGTATCAGATTAAAGGTAAAATAAGAAGGAACCCCCCCCCCCCAATTTTATGAAAAGGTAAGGTGAAATTGACCAATACAGGCCAATCCGGATCAGTATTGAATTAAGGGTAAATCATAAAAAACGAGTATTGGCAAAATTGACAACAAGGGTCAATATCACTATTGGAGTAAGGGTAAAATCGTAAAAACTTAATTTTTGGCATAAAAAAGTTTGGATGAAGCATCCAATAGGGGCTTTTCCATATCAATATGGATGAAGACCAATATCAAACCGATTTTCATGAACTAAATCCCTCTGCGAGAGAGATACAGATCGAGTTGATATTCTCTGCATGTTCCTTCACTTGCACATACACTTTATGTGCCAATGTCCCCCCACTTACTCTCATTTAAAAGGTTGAAGAGAGGTATTTATGAAAACAAAGAGGACAACTGGTGCGAAGACTTGTCCTACCTTGCTTAATCTCTCTTAAAAAATAAAACATTCAGATTATTTTAATAAAAACAATTTCATCAAAATCACACCATTCATGTATACAAATTTTTACATATCTGTTAAAATATTTTTACTTTAAGGCTCATATGATCTTCATTCATTAATATGTTTTAAGCCCAATTTTTTTAGGAGGAAACCCAAGTGGCCAGTCCACATATTTTATAAATGGTTTAAGGCCTAGCTTGTGTTTCAAAAAATTGTTTTCGTTTTGGGCTTTTGGCATAAATTGCTTTTGGGTATTTCCCCGACCTTTGCTTGTCTAAGCTTTGGCCGAGACTTGTACAAGTAGGGATGTGGATGGGATCGGATACGGATTGAATTCGAATCGAATGTGTTTGAATCCCGATATTTTTTGATCGGATTTGGATACCCTTTAACTGAATATAGAGACCTCTAAACTAATACGAATACGAATGCTAATTCGAACACAAATTTTGACTATCTATTTACATCCCTATATACAAGGCTAAAAGGTATCAGCGTTTGAGCGTTCCAAAGTTTTAAATGCTACATTTTAATCTCGTTGGTTTGATTATGTTCAATCTCAGCCAATGAATATAACAAGCATTCAAACTGCTACCGGCTCTTCTAGGCAATTATTGTCTTCTTCTTTTTCTTCACAGCCGATTACAACCTGCTACACAACCATTTTTTGGGCTCCATGGATTCCGATGCCTTCTCTGCACCGCCTCACCGCCTCAACATTTGTTGGAAGCAGGTGGCTGCAACCTCGATGATTAAAATTGTAGAGAGGAGAGAAAAGAATGGAAAGGGAACGAACTTTCCTAACTTTCCTAACGACAATCAAGACTCGGGAAAATGATTTGCAAAAATTGGCATTAATACATAAAATAGAACATCCAAATTGAAAATCGTTTCAAAACAAAGAGAGAGGGAGAGAGAGGGGGCTTTTGACTTGTGAGTCTTCACCATGACATTGAGTAACCAGTTGATGCATTGAAAACAATGAATGGATAAAAATTTATCTACAAGTAAATCAAGGGTTGATATTTAATGTGTTGTCTTTACCTTCACAATGCTTAAGTGCATCCAAAAAATCCAAAGAGGGCAAATCTTATAAAATGATAAAATCTTCCTATGTGTCCGTACAAGAATTATTGGGGAAAAAAAAATTCCAAAAAGGACGAATCTTACAAAATGATAAAATCTCTTTTATGTCCATACAACAATTATTGGGTCAGTAGGAATTTAGGTCGAGTCTACCGGTTGTTATTTTCACACTTCTTTTATTCTTACAAATTCTTTTGTCTTTTGCTTTTTGCTTTTTGCTTTTTGCTTTTTGCTTTTTGCTTTTGGCTTTTGGCCTTTTGCTTTTTGTTTTTTGCTTTTGCTTTCGGACTAACGGGGTCCACACATAATACTTTTGCATCATTAAATTTCAAATTGCTTTTTCTTCTTTTCACTTTTTTTTTTTTTTTTTTTTTTCTTTCCTACGGTGAGGATTTCTTCTTTAAAAAAGACCTCCATATGTTCAGTTGCGAGTACACAAGGCTTTTTTTTTTATAATCTTATTTGGTGTAACCATGTTGATAACACCAAACTTGACCTTTGGGAGGGGAAAAAATAAAAAACAAAAAACAAAAAACAAAATACAAAATACAAAATGACAAATCTCTCATATGATTCTTTACAAGAATGATTAAGTATCTTTGCAACAATGATGAATTCACTCAATACATGTAATTAAAAACACAAGAGTGATGAGGAATAGGGGTTGAGTTGTGTTCCAACTTTCAAGATGCCTCTTGTATAAAAGCAAAGGAGACCAAATATTCATCATTTCTTTATATCACCACATGCATGGCAATTAAAGATTGAAGATGAACATTAGTTTAACCTACTGATGAAAGCTCCAGCTTGAAAGAAAAGATTGTAGAATTGAATCCTATCATACATGTATGAATGAATAAGTAAATATTGGAGTAGATGGCCATTGACCAATATAGATTGGCCATTAATAAGCAACGCTTGCAGTATGTGATAGATTATTTAAAGAAAAAAACCGACCCCAGAGGGCATAGACCCTATTCCTCCCGAATAATTTGACCCACTTTACCAACAAATGAAATTATTTAACCCTACAAGGCAGCAAAACTTGCAGAGATTGAGGCATCAATTGATAACGTTTCTACTGTTTCTATGTCTAAAAACAACATAAATGGCTTTTCACGTTTTCGAAAACAAAAATGGATTTTTTGGTGTTTGATAAACCTATTTCTTGAAACGTTTTTTACAGACATAATGCCACTAAAAAACCCAATAGTATCATTGGATGCCCAAAAGGGAGAGAGGGTTTGGTTGCTCCTTTTAGATTTAAATAGTTGAGAGATTTATCGGGCAAAACAACTTTTTTTTTTCTCTCAAATTTGTTTCTAGAAACGATGAAACAAGTAGAACTTGTTTTGTCAAAATCGTTTCTAGAATTGTAAACAGGCATAAATTTTGATTTATGTTTCTAGAAACGAGTGAAACGGAACAACTTCATTAAATGCTTTTTAGGTTGTTTCTCCATTTCTGAGAACAAGAAAACGCAGAAACGAAACATTGTCAAACGGTGCCTGAGTTGTGCACCAAACCCCTTCCAACCTGACTGAATTTGACACCAAACTACCACAATTATGTGAAAACATTCTCTGCCATGGATGCGCCCATGCGACGTGCCAATGTCGTCGCAGCAGCCCAATGCTTGCTGCACCACAGCACCCGTGGCAGACAATAATTCACCCCAGTTGTTCACATCCCAACAATAATTCACCTCTATAAAAGTTAAAGCGCCCCTACTCCTTACCCCATTGAAACTTTATCGGAAAGAAACAAAAAAAGTACAAGACCAATCTCTATTTTATTATATCAGGGCGTAGGGGATCTTTTTATTTTTATTCTTGTGAAGTTATTATTGTAATTCTTTATTTTTTAAAGTTTATTATTATTATTATTATTATTATTATTATTATTATTATTTGCTACTGATGAATATCTAGACCTCCAATCTGACTAGTATCATAAATTTATATGGATCCCACAATCATATGAATCAAGTCATACTCAAATTGAATAGAATCATTCAACTTATCACTCCCTATATTTAATTATATTACAAAAACTATCTTCTCTTAAACTTTCTATTTTTGATATCCTGTATAATATTTACCTTTCTTTTTCCCCTATTTCTAAATGCCCATATTATTATTATTATTATTATTATTATTATTATTATTATTATTATTTTCAGATTTATTGATTTAAATTACTTTTATCGAATCAATAAACAATAGCCAACCGATTACTCATGGGATGATGTAGGGACCATCATGAATGGTAGCGACCCACGTACAAAATCATATCGAGAAAATATAAAGCTAGGGGACCCACTAGTGGATTAGGATCAACTAATCATTAACGTTGCCACCTACACCAAAATCTTCTCCCTCTTCTCCGCTTGAAGTCAAATAATATTCCAAACTTTTGACAGCCCAAAGCAATGAGATTTTAAAGACCAAAGAGAAGGGTGAAGCAAATCTAATCAATCTGATGTTAATCTAATTTAAACATTCTACTTATCTGTGCTTCAAAGGAATGCCATCCATTCTCAAGACTTCTTAAGTGGAAATAAATAGCTTAGACAGGTAGAGAGCATTGCCTGAGGAATCAGGGTGTTGATTTCGGTCAAATCGGATCAGAATCAGCTTGATTTGATTTTCCAATAACGATTTCTAAGGTTCTAATTCATATATATTATTTAAGGTTTTATGCCTTTCATCAATCCAACACTGAGTACGTAACTGAGAAGGTTGTCCAAATGTAAATTTATTGGTTGGAGGAGAGTTTTCTACACCCATGAATAGGTCAATGAGACAAACATAAAAGCATCAACAAGGTAAGTATTATTATTATTATTATTTTTCATATGAAGTGTACGATGATTTGGCCCAATTCTAATCCATGGGTTCAGGTGATGTGTTCCACTCCTGCCATGTGTTCTCCACGTTGTTGATGATGATGAATAAATGTGTCTTCTTATCCCCACCGGAAAAAAAAAAAATTGCATGTAAAACCAATATAAACCAGTTGGCAGTCCTTTCCTAATTGGTTTCGTAAAAGCTACTTCTAAACAAGTCAATTTAAAATGGAGAAATTGGTTACCTGGAGAGATGATCTCGACATCAAAAATATCAGGAAGAAGGAAAGGTGAAATTTTAGATATAAAAGAGGGGAGAGGGATAGGTATGCTAGTGTAGTACCTAAGAATTAGGAATACTAGCAGAATATTAGTTGTTGGATTTGATCAATTTAATTGCAATATTTAGATTTGCATCTTACTTTATAAGAGAAAAGTAACTCAATATGTTAAACTACACTGGCAATATTGTACTATTTGTCTTGATAAATTCAAATACATTACTCTGAAAAAGGTATACTCTCTGCAACGCTCCTTTCAGCCCTTTGATTGCTCCAACGAGCATCAATACTCAATTCAGGGAAGGAGAGAGGAAGAGGGGAAGAGGGGAAGAGAGGAAAAGAGGAAGAGAGGAGTGAAGGTTCGCTGCTATAATCCGTGATCGCCGCGGGGAGAGGTGGGAGATAGGAAGAGGGGAAGAAAGGAAGAGAAGAGTGAAGATCTATGGTCGCCGCTGGGAAAGCTGGGAGAGAGGAAGAGAATAGTGAAGAAAAATCTTCTCTTGACCTCTGCAGGGATCATCTATGGTCGCCGCTGGGAAAGCTGAGAGAGAGGAAGAGGGGAAGAGACGAAGAGAAGGAAACTCATTTTTTTCTTTTTTTTTTGAGGCCAAACAAAGTGAAGGCAAAACATCCAAAGATTACATATGCAGATTACTTTTCAGCAATAAAATTCATTTTTTGTTGGATAATTCTAGCAACATAGGACATAGTTCTTTTCAATGATATCAGATTAACATCCATCGCCTATGCAAAAAAACTAATTTTCTTTAAAGCTGCAGAGGATAAAGGACCTCTCAACAGATATAAGATCAATCATCCTTAGCTTAAAAGGGTCTTTGAAATACAACACTGAAAATGATCAAGAAACTTATTTCAATTTCTTCTGAACATGCGTATGGTGTTTTTTATTCTCTGCAATACTAGTTAAAGCTTCATTACATCCCATATTAACAGTGTTATCACACTATACCTAAAAAACACTAGAAGTTCACACAAACAACCCATTATCAATGCTCTTACTTGTCTTTAAGCATTTGTAATCTTGGGTACAATCAGATTTGAATGGGAATTACTAGAGGTTTTACCTGCAAAGATATCAAGTGCAAAGGGAAACATGAGCATATGGAGCTACAAGCAGTGCTACATAAAAAAAAGTATTGGTTTTTGGGATGAGGTAGGAGGTGTATAATTTTGTCCAAAAGGGTCTTTTGAAGAGGGGGGGTCCCCTTGATTGAGGCCTAAGGGTATTTCTTGTTACCAAATGCTTCAACATCTACATGTTTTTACCTGACTATATCTTTTGTAGAGTCATTTTGGCTTCATTTTCTACAGTGAAACAAACATACACATGTACCTCTTTAATGACCTACTCTCATGATCACATAACTCTCACTATTGGATTTCAAACAAAAAAAAAAGTGGCAAGATTCTTCTTTAAAAAATGGCAATTCATAGCTTTCAGGTTCAACACTTCCTTTTTTTTTTTTTCTTGCAAACCAGGTTCTACATTCTCAAATAGCATGAACCAAATGTATCTCGTCCTTTATTAAGAACCAGATTAACATTGTCCATTAAAAAGAAAGCTAGTTAAGTACATGGTCATATAAATTATAACAAGCATCAGTGACAAAATCATGACATGAATGGATACATTTTCAGTGAAGGTCAGCAATCACAGTACACTCTTCAGTTTTCTAAAATAATTAGAATCTTGATGGATTCGAACCATTATACCCTGGGTAACTCCCAGGTGCTCTTCCATTTTGAGCTAAAGATCCACCCAACAATCTAAAATAGTTTGAAAAATCCAGATTAGATCATCACATAATTACAATTCCAATGAACTATCCAGCCACTTGAGGAGTAACATTATTTGAACAGAATTACAGCCAACATCATCTACACTAAATTCTTGAAATTAAGGTTATAAAAGTTCACTGCACCAATACAATTATTATGGATATGGAGAGGAATGAAGTGTTTCGTTTGGATCATCATGCTTTTGCGGTTGATTTCAAATTGTTGGAATCACATTACCTTTTCTTAGTCTTGAAAGAAGAAGTTAGTGAATAAGGATGGAGTTCAAATTCTAGAAATTAAGAGCCGAATAAAACTGGTAGTTAGGGGGAAAAAAAAAAAGGGGTGAACCGAATGTAACTATGTTGATTTGGGATTTTCGTACTCCCTGTTCAGTCAAAGGTTACTGGTCTCTCTGATCGTTGCTCGGACGTTGCTTGATGAAGACTGAGATGAAAGAACCCCAACCTCAGCCTCCCTACTCGATTCGTCCTTCACGCAGATTGGGATCGACCACCGAGAAGACCTGCAATGATGGAAGAAAGAAACATAAAATGGGAAATGGAAAACGAAAACCATAAATTGGGATCGAGAGTTGTGAGATCTGTAAATGGAAAATGGAAAACGAAAACCCTAGATTGTTGGTCAAGGACAATGATAGTTGGTCGCTGGTCGGTGCTACTACTCAGTGCCCTAGAAGGGTTCTAGAAGAAAACGAAAACCCTAGACTCTGCTGCGACTTTGGTCATGAATGGGATAGAGTTGTGAGATGGACTCTGCTGCATCTCAATAACCGTAGTATATGAGATGATCACTGCTCCGTCAAGGTCGCACGATGCCGATCGTTGCTGGTCGATAGTGGTAGGGGAAGAGAGTCACTAGTCTCTAATTCTGAAAATTTAAAACCTTAATACGAATGGAGATGGAAATGGAAGGGAAGGGAGAGGGTCAGGGGATTGGAAGGGAGTTTTGCAGATTTGGATGGGTCGAAGATCCTCTCTGCAGAGGATAATTTTCCGACAGAGAGATGCTACGGTAATACGTTCTAGGATAGGAAAAATAGTTAACTTCCCAAGACAAATGTCAGCTATGTACTATTTTACAACTGACACCGTAGTATATATTCAATTTTTTAAAGTTTGGTATCATACTTTGTACACGTATAATGGTGTACATACTATATAACCTCAACGGCATGGATTTAATCTACCTAATCCAACGGACAATATAAGCTAGCATACGTAATTCCTATGTGACCTGCTAGCATACATCTCCTTTTCCCATAAAAGAACATCAGAAAAAAAAAAAAGAAACAACGTTGAAGGCAAGGGAGTTTTAGTTAATATAGGATATTGTAGGGGAGTCAAGGTAACTGTCCCTTCTTTCTGCAATGCCTAACCTCTACAATAAGTAGAACCTCCCATTCTCCTATAGACAAAACCCTTCCAAGAACACCTTGAAGACATCAAGTGAACCCACACTAATTCCTGTTCTTTTCTGCAGATTTCTACCAAGAAACCCTCCATAGATGGCAACTGAAATGACCGTAAAGCTTCTGGTAGACAAAAACAGAAACAAGGTTCTCTTCGCCGAAGCAGGAAAGGACTTTGTGGATTTCCTCTTCAGCCTTCTGACTTTGCCTATGGGCACCATAGTGAAACTCCTCACCCCAACTCATATCCCTACTGGCTGCATCGGCAATCTCTATTCCAGCGTAGATAATCTGGACAACCTTTACATCCAACCAGACGTCCAGAAATCCCTGGTTTTGGAGCCCAAGATTGGTTATTGCAGCAATGAAATGCAAATGCTGCTTATGCAGAGTGCCAACTCTTCGCAGAGTAACGAACCGCCGACCCTTTATGGTTGTACCAACTCGTACCATAATAGCTCTTGTGGGGGTTACGTGAGCTATGTAATGGAAACTAAGTGTGGTAGTTGTCAACAGAACATGACGCGTAAGGTGTGTGTCGTTGAGGGAGAAAGCTCGACGGTGGCGAAAAGTGGTGTTGGAGGTGGAGGAGGAGGGTATGTGAAGGAGGTGGTGACTTACATGATTACTGATGATCTGGAGGTGAAGCCAATGTCTACCATCTCTAGTATTACCTTTCTTAATAGGTATGATATTAAGGATATCGGAGCCTTGGAGGATAGGGTCGTTCATTTGGGCATGAAAGAGGTACTTTAGACTCTCTCTCTCTCTCTCTCTCTCTCTATTAATAGGTATTATTGTTTCCAAGTATATATGCATCTCTCTAACTTTCTCTCTCTAAGGTTGTGTTTTCAATTCGTTTGTGGACAGGGTTTGGATTTGTTAAAGACGTCATTGCAATCAAAGTCAGTTCTTTCGGATGTCTTCCTTAAAGAAGAGATCTAATAAGTTTTAAACCATCTTCTTCTTCTTCACCAAAGACTTGCCCAACACAGTGACTTGTTTCTTCGGGTTGGCTTCTTCAGTAGCTCTCATTTTCATCATCTTTCTCGTCTTCTTTGTTTTGTTTGTGGTGGTAACACCTCTAGTTTTTCAGTTCTGAGTTGTGGCTGTAATTAATGTTGTGTTACTTTGTTGGCTTTAATTCTCCCTATCCTTATTATCTTCCTATTTGATAATTCACATAGAACTGGGAGAACTGAATTAATATCATGTTGCTTTTTTTTGTGAAAATGTTGTTGAATATTTCCGTGGAACAAATTCATTTCCTGGACTATATCATTCACCAACACTGGCCGGAGGTAGGATCGTGGAAAGAGGAAGAGTTTGGGAGAGAAATTAAGGGAATTGGACAGAGAAAGAGAGAGGGTACCGGGAGAAGGGGATGGGAGGGAGAGTCAGAAAGTGGAGTGAGAGGAGAAAGGGTGGGGGGGAGGGTTTGGTTCAGCACCCCACACAAAATTAGGCCTCCTACTTAAACCGTAAGAAGCCAAAGAGTCTGCAACACTGTTCCCCTCCCAATAAGTATGTGCAAACTGAATATGTTCAAAATGATGGAAAAGGGAAAGATGAGAAATGAACCAAGGGACAGAAGATGAGGAACGGTTAACTAGACTTGATATTGATAGGGCGCTTGAACTGGAACTGTTCTATTTTATAGAACTCTTGGCTTCTGAGCCTTTTTCCCCCAGTTGTCGTAAAGCAACGGAAAGGTCCCCAGGGCAAAAACTTGCATTTTCACTTTTCTCAGTTATCTCCTCAGTAGTGGAAATAAACCAGGTCATTCAATCTGAAGGGGCAGGAAGGAACCGAGGGAAGAAGGTAGGAGAAAAAGAGCAAAGTAGCACTTTCCACCGGTGTTTCTCTTTTCTGCCGACAAATTTCTATTTGTAATCGATGGAGTACATTTATATGTGGAATAAGTGAGGCTTCATGAGGCATCACTAAAGTCTGCGCAATCTAGATCTCATCAGTTGCATCTGATATTAGACCAGCCTTCAAGTTATTTCCTGATTGCAACTACAAGTTTTTCCATTAGCACTTGAATTCGGATGCCCACTAAGCTAAAAATGGATTGTTGACTCTTATGTTTCACAAATTGGCATGTTCCGTAGCTAAAGGCTTGATAGCCAGAGATCCACATTTTTTATCCTCTGGTTTTCTCATCTCAATAAAATCACAATTTTTTAATTGGATTTTTTTTTTTTTTTTTTTTTGAGAGAAAATAATCTTTGTTGAATATGATAGTTTAATGACCAATGCACACTGTTTATCATTTTAATTTTTTTTATAGAATCAAAATACTTACTATAAAGAATGACCGCATAGGGGCATTGAATACTTGGACATGTATACCAGTTCAAAATTTGTATAGAACAAAACACGCATTCATTAAGCTATTACAATCTGCAAAGCCATCAATGTCATAGAAGACACATTTGGACTAAATTCTCAAGCGTTGGCATGTTTTTTAAGTTTTTGTCTGAAAAAGTGTTTCACAACAGGCTTTCATGCTTGAGAATCGAGGAATAGTTCAGAGAGATGAAAATGAAAATATATACATAAAGAAAATTCACATTTATTACTGGTGAGAACAAAATGGAAGTGACCACGACAGTATGATTCCCATATTTCTCTTAAATATTTTGAATTATGAGTTTGGGCAAATGGGCCATCAAGAAGATCATTCCAAAGAAAAAACTATCAAGATATTAGGTGCCTGAAACTAGTCTGTAGAGGAATTAAAGAAATAGGAGACTCATTTTTCATGAACAAGAGGGCTGTAGACAGGGAACCACATATTTTCTGAGACATATTCAACAGTCTTCTCCTGCATCCAAATAAACAAATAAACAAGATGCTTAGCATTTTGAAGCTGCCCATAGATATGTGCACACATGCATGAGTGAGTGTGTGTGTGTGTGTGTGTGAGAGTGAGAGAGAGAGAGAGAGAGAGGTCATTGGTTGAATCCCAAACACCTGTAGCCAACTAGCCATTTACAGAGAAGCCTGCATTGTGTTTTCGATTGGATGAGTTAATAACATTTCTTAATGCTAATTCATACCTTTGACATGTGCATGAGCTCCTTGGGACCCACATCACCATGCCCTTCAGCGAGTTCTTCAGCAACTGCTGCTCGGATAACAGCCGCTCCAACCTCTGCTGTAATATGCCTAATACTGCAAGGTGCAGCATAATATCAATGTCATAACACAAGCTAAAACCATATTCCCGTTAGAAGCTCACATACTACAAGCACAATGACATCATAACCTCCATTTTTCTTTATCTTAAAGTACCAAGACACCAAGAAAGCTGAAAAGCATAACATGATTATAAGCAAAAACGCTTGCCTGACAAGCTCAGCAGCCTCACAGACCAATGACGAGTTTTCTTTACCATTATTTTATTTCCTCTCATAAAAAAATTAAAAAAAAATTAAAAAAAAAAAATCTTCAGTTGCTTGTGTGGGCCACTGCACGTAGGTGAAGTCATTGGTATGCAAGGCCATTGGCCACTTCGCCAACATTGACTGTCACACCTAGGGTTTTAGGTATTGGTATTGGAATGGCCATAACATACTGGTACAATACCAATATGTATCGCAGGTATTGGCCAAAAGGGTGCTTTTTTTATATTTTTGGCCAATACAATCAATACCGGCTGATACATATCGATTTTGGATCTGACCGGTACCTAATACCATGACTTAAATCTCACAAAAGAAAAACTCTTTAACGAGGCATTCAAAAACCAATTAATTACTTTTCTACAATTTGAATGCAAAGCCCATTACCCAGAATGGAATCATCACTCGAGTATTCAACCCAAAAAAATAGATTTCACGTCACTTAAACCTAAATGACCTCACTATTGATAAATTTATTTCTAGGATAGAATCTCATTCTTATGCCTGCAGCCCCCCACCCTTCAATCTTCATGGCACTTCATTTTGGCATTGTTTTAAATGCTCCATTTTGGGGAGAGGGGGATATGAACTCATTTCTATATGGTCATTGGTCTCCAAAAGGTCCCTTCATCCCTTGTCCTCCAAGTATTTTTCAACATTTGCAAAACAAAAATATACATGCCATGCCAAAATTCATTCCCCAGAGTTAACTTTTCTTCAATTTCAATTTAACCAATATGATAGTATTTTAAATTAACTCTGATCTGAAGAACTCAACCATGTATTTAGGGATTGTCATTGGTTCCAAGTTAAATCAAAATTTAACAGGATCAATTCCAGATAACTCGCCAATCCCACCTCAAAACTCGGTTGAAATACGTGTTCCCAGTACTGCTGCGCCTGAGTTTGGACAGATCCGGCTGAACTCAGCCAAGTTATTTTCTTTTTCTTTTTTTTTTGGCTAAAAAACCAAGTTAACTTGAGATTGGCAGTGGCTGATCCAATGTCCAAATCCAATCACCAAACCCATGAAATAAACTAGTCAATGAAAGGTGGTCTCTGAGCCAGAGTTCAGGATATACCTTGAAATTGAAGGGTATAGGATGCCTTTCTGGATTTCTTCATCTGTGATATATGACGCAAGGCTGTAAAAAGAAACACCAATAACAACAATATTGTATATTTTCAGTAAATCATATTAACAAGATATAAAACAAATACTCCAGGTAATGTATTTCAGAGGGGCCAAATGTCAGATTCTGGAAATGACAGTTTTTGTTAGGTTCTAGGGGCCAAATCTGAATCTAGAGGCCTCTGAAGGAAAGTTATGGATAGAGCCCTATTTTTTATTTTTCCCAACAAATGGACAAATATTTTATGATATCAAAAGTGGGGTGAGGACCCTGAGGTGCCCAGAAATATACAAGATCAACTCCTTTGAGGGATTTAGTCAAACAAAATGTTTGATAAAAATTAACAATTAATGAATCATTGACTTCCAGATCAAACGACCGGGAAGTTAGAAACATAACTATGTGGATATCAAGTCAAATTGATTAACCGTTACTAACAAACTCCAGAGTAGTGCTCATAACCTGGACGATCAATCTTCAATCTATCATATATAGTCAACTATTAAGTTCCAACAGTGTTCTGACAAAGATGCTCAAAGTTCCATTAGCTT